>NW_027507785.1:69287823-69455323 GCF_037356315.1 Lithobates pipiens
AGATAGATAGATAGATAGATAGATAGATAGATAGTTACACAGTTAGTAAGGTTGAATAAAGACACCAGTCCATCCAACCTGAGTGTCTACAATTGCCCCTATCCCTGTACATTGCACACTCACATCGGTCCCTACCCTCAAGGAGCCCACAATCCAAGGTCCCCATTCTTATACTAGGGCCAAATTTGGACAGAAGCCAATTAACCTACATGCATGTCTTTGGAGTCATTAGATATAGATAGATAAATAGATAGATAGATACATACATAGATAAGTAGATAGATA
This sequence comes from Lithobates pipiens, assembly GCF_037356315.1. Taxonomy (NCBI): domain Eukaryota; kingdom Metazoa; phylum Chordata; class Amphibia; order Anura; family Ranidae; genus Lithobates; species Lithobates pipiens. Next base: position 69,288,109 of record NW_027507785.1, read on the forward strand.
GATAGATAGATAGATAGATAGATAGATAGATAGATAGATAGATACAGATAGATAGATAGATAGATAGATGTAAATAACAATAAATATTCAGAGCAGATATACGATAAAAACAAGAATAATAATTGCCAGCTTAACACTACAAGAATTATCCAAAAAAGCCTTGAATGTAATAAATAACAAATTCAGTGCAGCACAACATATAAATTGGCAGTAGGTAAAAGTCCAAAGATGAGAAGATGAGAGAAGAAGATTCTCCTCTGTGTATAGAGTGCCTGATGACAGACTAGACAGTGATAGGAAAAAACGGGGCGGGGGGGGGGGGGGGGGCGCCGACCTGAGTGTAGTATTAAAATGATGACTTTAATAGGATAAGATTAAAAGCACTCACAAGGCGATAGAAGATGCATGCTTGTCAAAGTAAAGTGCAGTCCTGGCATTCCACATGGCTCTGTGGGTCCCACCACTGTTCCGGATAGCTGGAAAGGATTGAGCAGCTGGCTGGAATGGATCACAGTGTTTCTCCAGGAGCAAAGGAACCAAGCAGCTCCACACTTCTATCACCTTGTAAGTGCTTTTAATCTTACACTTACAAGGTGATAGAAGTGTGGAGCTGCTTGGTTCCTTTGCTCCTGGAGAAATACTGTGATCCATTCCAGCCAGCTGCTCAATCCTTTCCAGCTATCCGGAACAGTGGTGGGACCCACAGAGCCATGTGGAATGCCAGGACTGCACTTTACTTTGACGAGCATGCATCTTCTATCGCCTTGTAAGTGCTTTTAATCTTATCCTATTAAAGTTATAATTTTAATACTACACTCAGGTCGGCGCCTCCCCGGCACTTACCATGCATGAATCCATCCATGGCCTCCGCTGCCACCCACTATTCAGGCACCCGGCCCCTTTTTCGGATGCCGGGTGCCTGAATTACAGCAGCGGGGGGGTTTTGAAGCACCTGATTAGAGCCATAGGCTCTAATAGGCGTCAAAAAAGGTGACCTTATACAGGTGTGTAAGAACAGCGAATGAATATTCGCTTTCCTAACACTGAATCGCCTCTCCGCCCATCAGGTGCTCGGGGTCTGTTACCGTCACCCAGTTGGCTGACACGTCAGGTACTTTGATTGGACGTCTATCGGGAGGAGAGGACAGGAAGAGATGTATGGAGGACACCCACTGCCCCACGAGACAAGGTAAGTGCCGGGCAGACGGTGGGTGGGGAGGGGTCACAGTGGCAGTATTTGATGGGCACAGTGGCAACATTTGATGGGCACAGTGGCTGCGTTTGATGGGCACAGTGAGGCAGCAATTGATGGGTCTTTTTTTCAGAACTTTTCCGTTTGTTTGCACTCCTCCAAAAATTTTGAGCACCAGCTGCCACTGAGAATGACAACAACCCAAAGCATACATCCAAATCAACAAAGGAATGGCTTCACTAGAAGAAGATTAACGTTTTGGAATGACCCAGCCAGAGCCCCGACCTGAATCCAATTGAAAATCTGTGGGGTGATCTGAAGAGGGCTGTGCACAATAGATGCCTCCGCAATCTGAAAGATTTGGAGTGTTTTTGCAAAGAAGAGTGGGCAAATATTGCCAAGTCAAGATGTGCCATGCTGATAGACTGAGTGCTGCAATAAAACCAAAAGGTGCTTCATCAAAGTATTAGTTTAAGGGTGTGCACACTTATGCAACCATATTGTTTTAGTTTTTCTTATTTTTACTTCCCTCCACCTAAAAGATTTCAGTTTGTTGTTTACATCACAGAAACCTGACATTTTAACGGGGGGGTGTAGACTTTTTACAGATATAATAATTGGGCGGCACAGTGGTGTAGTGGTTAGCACTCTCGGCAAGTAAAAAGGGTCGCTAGTTCAAATCCCAACCACGACACTACCTGCCTGGAGTTTGTTCTCCCTGTGCCTGTGTGGGTTTCCCCTGGGTACTCCAGTTTCCTCCCACACTCTAAAGACATGCAGGTAGGTTAATTGGCTTCTGTCCAAAATTGGCCCTAGTATATGAATGGGGACCTTGGATCGTGGGCTCCTTGGGGGTAGGGACTGATGTGAGTGTGCAATGAACAGGGATGGGGACAATTGTAGACACTCCCTCAGGTTGAACTGGATGGACTGGTGTCTTTATTCAACCTTACTAACTATGTAACTATGTAATATAAAGTGATATTAGATTGATAGAATCACAGAATATTACATAAACAGTAGATATAATGTAAAGTGATGAAGAGGGATAGTTAGAACATATAGCTATAATGTAGAGTAACATAAGATAACATGTAAACATATATAATGTAAAGTGATATTAGATTGATAGATAGAATGACAGAATATAACATAAACAATAGATATAATGTAAAGTAATGACTATAGATAAATAAAAGATAACATGTATTAGGCTGAATTCACACAGCTATAGTACAGGGATAGGGATCTTTGTGTTATTCTGATGACTGGCATTTTATATTTAATTTTGGTGAAAATATTTGTTAATTTTTTTAAAGAAGGGTTCTTATCCTGATGTGTTAGCTATGTTAATTAAGTTGATAGAGAAATAGAGATAGAGATAGAGATAGATAGATAGATAGATAGATAGATAGATAGATAGATAGATAGATAGATAGATAGATAGATAGATAGATAGATAGATAGATAGACAGATAGATAGATACTGATAGAATTATATTATAAAAATTCTCCTTCTCTGATTCTTGGGCTGTATACTAATTTGCAGCAACTAAAACCGAACCTGCTCAGAGCATACTGACAGGTTAATCTTCTATCCAAGTTGATAAATAAATAAATAAAATGTTTGAACTTTATTAAAGATTAGGGAAAGAGAAACAATGTAATGTTAAGATAGATAGACAGACAGATATATAGATAGATAGATAGATAGATAGATAGATAGATAGATAGATAGATAGATAGATAGATAGATAGATAGACATACATATAACTATAACATAGAGTGATATTAGATAACATATACACAGATATAATGTAAAGTGATATTAAATTGATAGACAGAATGACAGATTATTACATATAGATATAATGTAAAGTGATGAAGATAGACAGATAGATACAGCAGATAGATATATAAAAGATAGCATGTATTAGGCTGAATTCACAAAGCTATAATACAGGGGTAGGGATCTTTATTTTAGTCATGTGAAATTTTATATTTCATTTTGGTGAATTTTTTTTAAAGAAGGATTCTTATTCTGTGCTGTTAGCTTTGTTAATTGATAGAGAAATATAGATAGATAGATAGAAGTCTTCTTCTGCTCTTTGGGTGGAATCCATGGAATAATTGTTTCGGAATATTCTGGATGATTGATGGATGTGATAAATCTGTGATTGAGCCCCGGTGAAAGGATAAGGCAGATTCACACATAAAACAGGCCGATCGGTATGAGAACCGGATTAATGAACACAACTTTCTCCATGAAACAAAAAAAAATCATAATAAAATCTCAGAGATGAGACAAAGAAGGTCTGCGTGTGTATGTTACAGAGAGACGGCGGGTATAAATCACAATTACGGCCTCTATAATCTCTGACCTTCACACAGGCTCCAGAGTTCAGAGGTCAGGCAGCTTTGTGTATTTATTGCATGCCGGGGGTATTCATCATTTTCCCTTCAGTTTAACCCTTCTGTCACCATGCCTGACTTTCCGCAGAAGGTTCTGCGTGTTCTGGGCCTCATGCATGTGTTACTTTTAGCAGCCAATCGCATTTCAGCTGCCATTTGTCTAAAGCTGGCAGAAAATGAAAGGAAGAATCTGATTGGGCATCAGTGGCATTTTTTGGGTTAGGATTTTAGTGTGCCCTCTCAGCTACAATCAGTTGAATTTAAATAATCTGTTCAGTTCATCAGCAATGGGCTAATTATGCATCTATGACTTTTAAAGACGCTCTCCAGGCTGCTGTTGAATCTACCAATGCAGTGGGGTCTCCCTGCATTGCTGGTGGTTACATTTTCATCTGGCTAGAAGGTTATAGGTGTGGAGGAATGCATTGAAATACTTAAATTATTCTTCGCTTTCGCAAGACTCCTCCTTTTCATGTGACCGATCCCTCAAAGTCGCTTCTCTTCATTGCCCAGCCAGTCGCAGCTGCCCAATGTAATCTGGTCCAGTGGTCCCGGGATCGCAATTTCTGGGGGAGTGAGGAATAAGGGTAACATTTCTACTTACCCCTTTCCCCTTAGCCAAACAAGCATCTAGGGAACAGAGGGCCATACGGTGCAAAAAACTGATTGTAATTCTGTGCCCATAAGCATTTATATAGACACTTGTAGCATATATATTTTTATTATCATTATACAGAATTTATATAGCACCAACCAGTGGCGGCCGCTCATTAGGGGTGCACGTGCGCCACCCCACAAATTTCTACATGCAGGACGTATGCATTTCAATGGATTTTTTTTTTTAGAAGCACATGATTAGAGCCTGAGGCTTTAATTGGCTTCAAAAGGGATGGGTTCAGGGCGCAGAGCACTGGGCCCTGAGCCCACCCTGTTGTGTGACATTAGAGACATAATATTCGCTCACTGTCTTACTGTTTATCCTCCTGGCCAATCAGGAAGCGCATCCTCAGACCCCATTGACCGGGAGTCCGAAAAGTCCTGGAGGCGAGCATGGGAGGAGGTGAAAAGGGAGTTAGAGAGCAGGAGGTCTTAGGAGGAAAGAAGAGAATGATTAGGTTGGTATTTTGAGACCAGGTTAGTCATGTAGCTGGGGGCCGAATTGTGGATGGCTTTGTATGTTGTTGTTAGTATCTTTGAATTTAATTTTTTGGGTGAATGGAAGCTGATGGAGGGATAGGCAGGGAGGGGTAGCAAACACGGAGCGGTTGGTAAGGTGGATGAGCCTGGCAGCAGCATTCATGATGGACTGAAGTAGGGAGAGCCTATCTAAAGGTAATCCAGTGAGGAGGGAGTTGCAGTAGTCGAGGTGAGGCATGACCAGGGAGGGAATTAGAAGCTTTGTGGCGTCATTGGTTAGGAAGGGACTTATTTTGGAGATGTTGCGTAGGTTGAGGCAGCAGATTTGGACAGTAATTAGATGTTGGGCCGAAAAAATAGTTCAGAGTCCAGAATTACAACTAGAACCTTGGCATGCGGGGACTGGTTAATAGTTGTGCCATTGATCTTGACAGAGTCAGAGGAAGAGGTATGTGAGGGAGAAAATATTATGAGCTCGGTTTTGAATCGATTGAGTTAGAGGAAGTGGTGTGACATCGAGGCTGATATGTCTGTTGGTAAATTAGTGATACGTGAGGAGAGTGAAGGAGTGAGCTGAGGGATAAAAAGATAAATGTGGGGGTCGTCGGCGTAGTGATGGTATTGGAAGCAATAGGAGGCTATCAATTGACCCAGGGAGGAGGTGTAGATGGAGAATAGGAGATGTCCAAGAACAAAACCTTGGGGGACCCCAACAGAGATAGGAAGATGAATGGAGGAAGTAGAATTGTAAGTAACTCTAAAGGTATGGTTGGATAAGTAGGATGAGAACCAGCAAAGAGTACAGTCACAAAGACCAAAGGCGTGGAGTTTTTTGAGGAGGAGGGGGTGATCCATCGTATCAAAGGCAGCAGAGAGGTTCAGAAATAGGAATACAATTTTTTGGCTTTGGTTACACTGTTACCCATGCAGTATGGGGGGACCCTGCAGCATTGGCAAATTTAATAGGAGCTTAGAGTGGGGCTTTAAAGCGGAGTTCCACCCAAAAGTGGAACTTCCGCTTTATAAGCACTCTTCACCCCCTTACATGCCATTTGGCATGTCATGTTTTGGAGGGGGGAGTGGGTGCCTAGTTTTGAGTGGGACTTCCTGTCCCACTTCCTGCTTCCGACTTCAGGCTGTCTACGTGGCTCCTCCTCTTCCCCTAGGCGGCCCCTCCCTCTCGGCAATCTTCTAGGACTTGCGCTTGCCCATTGCAGGCCCGGCCATGAAGCCTACAAGCTGCAATGGCCAGGCGCCCACAGTGGCGTCACGGAGAGAAGGGGCAGAGGAGTGAGGCTCCATGCAGTCGCATAGCTGGACCGTAGGACAGGTGAGTGTCTGTTTATTAAAAGTCAGCAGCTACACTTTTTGGAGCTGCTGACTTTTATTAAACTAAAAAAAGCCTGGAACTCCGCTTTAAGGTTTTGTGAATCCACTTGCTAAGAGTGTTAAAGTATGTTCAAATAAAGCCTCATAAAAAGTATTTTCTGTAGATTTGGATAGAGCAAGGAAATGTTGGAACTTTGATGTTTTTATTTCTGCTAATGCCTTTTGGGAAGGTCTACTCTTACTATTTGTCAGAATGACAAGAATCTCTTCAAAGGAGATGAAATCACTGAAGTCTGCTCTAAGCTCCAGGATATTGAAGATTGAAAACAAAGCTGATTTTGGGAGCTCCATCTGCCTTAGGGATTCAGATTAAGATAGTGGTCCCCTCAACCGTGGAGACTGCCATTGTTGGGAATTGTGATCCAGTGTCCATATTTGAGAAGCCTGCCATGAAGAAGGATGGATGATTACAACCACCTTACAATACTGGTCTTGACATGTTGAGAGGTCAAATTTGCTGTGATAGGCCCTTCTTATGCCCTGTACACGCGATCGGACTTTCCGACAACAAAACCGTGGAATTTTGTTCGAAGGTTGTTGGCTCCAACTTGTCTTGCATATACACACGGTCACACAAATGTTGGCCAACAATTACGAACTTGGTGATGTACACGAAGTATGGCGAGTTGATAAAAAGGAAGTTCAAAAGTCATGTGATATCTCCATTACGAGCGCTAGTTTTACAAGACCGAATGCTTTTGGGTCGTACTTGATTTCGAGGATGCGCAGACTTTTGTGCGACGGGCGGTGTACAGATGATCGGAAAGTTCGACAAAAAAAATTTGTTGGCGGAAAATTTGAGAACCTGCTAGCCAACATATCTTGCCGGAAATCCGTCAACAAATGGAGCCATACACCCGGTCAGACTTTCCGCCAACAAGCTCACATCCAACATTTGTTGTCGGAAAATCTGATCATGTGTACGGGGCATTACACTTACAGTAATACATGAATTAATATGCAATGTCTGTTAGTAGCACTTTGGCACTGTAACGCAACTGAATGGTCCCTTGGGCTGCTTCTCCATCTTCCAATGTGAACTCTGCTGTAGGAGTGATTGCAAGTGGCTGATATCAGGTCATATAAAGCATTAGCGAATACAGAGCTGTGTTAATTTGTGTTGTTTCTATCTGCCTGTAGCTCAACTTTAGGAAGACATTTGGCACAAAGGTATCGAAACTGCAGTCGAGACCACCGAACAGCTGCCATTAATGATACAACACGGAATAGGTAACGGCAACAACGATAAGCCGTAAAGAAGAGAGAAGGATTCTGGGAATGCCAACGCTTTGGCTGTAAGCCCTAACAATCTGAGAGCTGTCCAAAAGCTGCACAACTTGGGATACAAATATATTACAGTAATTAGCATTATACTTTAATATGTTCTTAATTAAGAGCATAAATTCTGCTAATTTTTTTCTCTCTTAAAGTGACACAAACATATATAAAATTAACAACCATGTTTGCATAGGAGAAAAAAAAAATATTAATTAATTTTATCATTTTTAGAGGGAAAACAAAGCAATCGGTAAATATAAGCACTAGATTCATTATCACGTTGACATTTACAACGCGTCCGTAGAGCGCCTTCGAGGGTTTTCTGATTATTAATGTTCCTATTTTACCTGCTTTTATTTTTTTCTAATTCCAGGAATCCATTGCGAGGGGGGCGACGATTGTTAGTCCCGGATATATACGCGGTGACCTCCCGGGATATAGACTAGTAAACATGAACACAAATTAGCTCTTTGATATTCACAATCTGGCAGGATGAAATCAATAGTTTTCATTTTCTCTTTGAAGATCGCCATATCCAGTTGACAATCTCAGCAGGTTTTAATGGACACAAACAATTTGCCTTTGCGGTTTTTAATTGTTACTCGAGTCCTAAGACAATTTGTTTTTATGGGCAGCATGTGATAAATTAATAGAGTCTCGGCCAGAGACAGTCGTTGTAAATATGTTTTATTCACAATGTATTTCTTTAAGCAGAATATAGCGTACGCTCCCTGGAAATGGAAAAATAAATTGGAATACAATAAAGTTATATATACAGGACGTCCATAGATTAATACATGCTGATTTTCAAAGTGAAAAGCGGAGAACTAATTTAAAGAGAACCAGTCACCGCCGATCTTTTTCTTATGAGAAAATAAAAAGCCAGATTCCAGCTTTTATGTTTTACTTAAAGTGTTTGTTACCTCAACAGTTCATATTCCTGATATGTGCCTGCTGTACCATGTACTTGTATGAAACGGTATCATGTTCTCTTTGTATTGCTTCCTTCATGCGCAATCCCTGGTGTTTCTGCCAGTTCCTCTGCATTCCTATGAAAAACTGACCACACTAGGCACACCATGGTCAGCTCTCTAGCTGTGCTGGGAACACAGCCTGCTCTCCTCCAATGATCAGACTGGTCCTGACATGCCCCCCTCCGCCAGGGCTGGATCCAAAATCTAGTCTCGGGAGGGGCACTGCTAGAAATTTTTTTTTTTTAGGGCAATGTATCAGGGAAATGGCTGGTGTTGACGCTTCAATCATTACGGCACCATGGTTGTTATGGTGTCAGGATGATTGAAGTCCATAATTTCTATTATTACATTGTAAAATTAAATGGTTCAACTCACCATAATGTATAATCAGTGAGAGCCCTGAGGGTGTCACCTGCCACATCGCCTGCCACCAAATGCGGATTGTCACTTGCCACACATTGCGGATTGTCACTTGCCACATCACCTGTCATCAAATGCGGATTGTCACTTGCCATGTAGCCTGCCACACATTACGGATTGTCACTTGTCATGTCACCTGCCACACATTGCGGATTGTCACTTGCCACGTCAATCTGCATCTATGCAGATTGTCACTTGCCACTTCGCCTGTCAGCAGATGTGGATTGTCACTTGTCATGTCCCCTGCCACACATTGCGGATTGTCACTTGCCATGTCACCTGCCACACATTACGGATTGTCACTTGCCACATTACTTGCCATGTCACCTGCCACACATTGTGGATTGTCACTTGCCATGTCACCTGCCACACATTGCAGATTGTCACTTGCCACGTAGCCTGTCTCACATTACGAATTGTCACTTGCCACATTACTTGCCACATCACCTGCCACACATTGCGGATTGTCACTTGCCATGTAGCCTGCCACACATTACAGATTGTCACTTGCCACGTCACCTGCCACACATTGCGGATTGTCACTTGCCATGTAGCCTGCCACACATTACAGATTGTCACTTGCCACGTCACCTGCCACACATTGCGGATTGTCACTTGCCATGTCACCTGCCACACATTGCAGATTGTCACTTGCCACGTAGCCTGTCTCACATTACGAATTGTCACTTGCCACATTACTTGCCACATCACCTGCCACACATTGCGGATTGTCACTTGCCATGTAGCCTGCCACACATTACAGATTGTCACTTGCCACGTAGCCTGCCACACATTGCGGATTGTCATTTGCCACGTCAATGTGCATCTGCTATGCAGATTGTCACTTGCCACTTTGCCTGTCAGCAGATGTGGATTGTCACTTACCACGTCCCCTGCCACACATTATGGATTGTCACTTGCCACTAGGGTTGCCGCCTGCCACATGTTGCGGATTGTCACCTACTGTGTCACTTTCCTGCTAAAGTGGTCTTTTGCTGTGTCCCAGAGTGAAATTAGGCAGCAGAGAGATGATGTAATCTCTCTGCTGCCCACAGCTTCCCGCACAGTGAGGGCTGAACTGCAGGGATGCAGGGCGGTGAGAGATGATGTCATCTCCCTGCTCTCCTGCCCGCCGGCTTCCTGATTAGCCAGCAGCCCGCTCAAACACTGCCCCCTCCCCCCACCCGCCCACTCACCGACCGAGCCACCTGCACTGTCAGCCGCGGAGCTGCCCACACTGTCACCTGCGGAGCCACCCGCCCGTGCTGTCACCCGCGGAGACACACCACAAAAAATGAATAACCCAATCAAACAAAAAAATAAATATTCACACAAATTCACATTTATTAAAACTGGAGAGTGCAAAATTTGGTGCAATTCTGCATAGAAACCAATCAGCTTCCAGGTTTTATTGTCAAAGTTTAATTGAACAAGCTGAAGTTAGAAGCTGATTGGCTACCATGCACAGCTGCACCAGATTCTGAGTGCTCCAGTTTTAGTAAATCTCCCCCTATATTCGCTGCAATATTCACCTTCATTTCAGGGCTGTCCCTGGCAGTACTTTAAATCTGCCACTAGATGTCCTCAGTCTGACAGCTACCATCATTTAAAGAGGAAGTAAACCCTGATGAGTTTACTTCCTCTTTCATTCCCTGTAAAGGCAAAGCATAATGGACTACTATGCATCGCATAGTAGTCCATTATGTGTCACTTACCTGACACAGGAGCCAGCGAAGTCACCGCTGTCCCCTGTAGTTCAGAGCACCCATCTTCTTGGTGGGTCTCCGTGGGTCTTGCTGCTCCGGCGCTGTGATTCGCCGGAGCAGCGATGACGTCACTCCCGCGCATGCGCACGGGAGCCGAGACTCGGGCAAATATCTCCTAAACTGTATAGGTTTGGGAGATATTTCTTGGACCTACAGGTAAGCCTTAATCTAGGCTTACCTGTAGGTCAAAGTGGTTTGTAAGGGTTTACAACCACTTTAACCCAGACTGTCATGGACTCAGTTACCTCCCCAGCCCCTGACTGGACAACGAAGGACAAGCATAACACCAATGAGCTCATCTCTCTTCCACTCTGCTCTCTTCTCATATAGGCATGCCTCTTGTCAGCACATGAATTTATTGACACTTTGTGCTGCTTTTTTCTCTCCCAGTCTGAGCTTTGCTGTACAAGGACTGCCAGAAGCTGATACGCTCGGGTACTTACAATGCTTGCATTTGAAACATTATATTAATCCAAGGGGCCTACTTGCATGTTATATTCATTGCCATGTTTAGGTGCTATGCAATAAAGCAGAGGCCTAACTTGAACCTTCAGGGGCCGGTTCAAAAAACAATGAAAGGCCCCCCTGACCCATGGGCCCAGGGACCCTTCCCACTGTTCCTGGGGCCTTTCACTTCCATTGTGGGGCCCTTTATTGCAGTTCCACAGTGGGACCCTTTCACATGTTCTGCAGCTGGACCCCTTCCAGCCATTTTTGCCCCCCCCCCCCCCCGCGGTGGTGGAATGCCAGGGCCCAGTCGCAAGTGAAACCTTTGAGACCCTTGTAGTTCCGCCACTGGTGTCAGTACTTTTTTATTTTTGTTATTTTATTTTTGTATTATTTCTCATCATTGTATTTATTTATTTTTTTTACACTTTTTTTTATTATTTTACAATTTGTGTTAGGAGCTTCATGATGACGTCAATCCAGCGCATGCGCACAGGAACTGCCACTAACGGCATATCGCTGTTAGCAGTGGCATGCTGCCAACGGCGCTAGTGCGCCTGCGTGCCGCTGTCTCCGGCGCATGCGCCGGAGACAGCGGTGCCGGTCTTATTGTAATTATCTCCTAAACCACGTAGGTTTAGGAGATATTTCTTGGACCTACAGGTAAGCCTTAATCTAGGCTTACCTGTAGGTCAAAGTGGTTTGTAAGGGTTTACAACCACTTTAATGCATTCTCCCCCCCAGCCTCCCCCATACTTACTAGACTTGTTCACAACAGAAAATGTTGTTTGTTTCTGTTCGTTGTCCTTCGTAAAATACATAATTTAGTTCTGATACATTCGTTATGTTACGTTAATACGTTTTCGGATAATTCGTTATTTCTGTAGAGTGTCGATATTCGTTATACTGAATCTCGAATCATGTCAAATTAATTTGTTATATGCGCTATAATTTTGTTCATATTCGTTGAAATTTCGATATTTCTGTATGTATATATATTCATGATAATAATTCGTAGTTTGGAACGTCATTTGTTTATTGAATCTTTTAACACACGCAATGACGATATTTTTTCTTCTCTGCTCACATACAACACAACACCCTTCTCACTCAGTTCTCAGGAATGCACTTTGCCAGTAATCCAACCTCCAGCACAAAATGAATCAGCTGATTGGACTGTAAGATTTACTTTAAGTTGACCTTTTTTTCCATTAGATCTTTAACAAATTACCAAATCATGTCGTATTCATTCGTTATATTCGCTATAATTTCTTTCGTATTCATTGAAATTCGTTATTTTTTATTTAAGATGCAAAATTCAGCCGAATTTCAATTTGTTCCGAAAAAAATTGCACAAGCCTAATACTTTCCTGAGACTGATCTCAATCCAGCTCTGTACCCGGGAGCAGAGGCTTTCTCCGCTCTCTCCCTCCCCTTTGCCTCAGACACAGCAGCAGGAGTCATTGGCTTACGGTCAGAGGGACAGTCACAGAGGACGGGGTGGCTGAGCCATGCTCTGTGTGTCCATTTGTCAGACAGAGCTGGCTCGGGAGCAAGCATGCACAAGTGCCCCCATAGCAAACAGCTTGCTATGGTGGGCACTTGGTGGGGGGAGGAGCCAAGAGCATAGGGGGGGATTGTCCCAAGGTGACATCATAATTCTAATGTAGGAGAGGATTAGAAAATTGGGTTTTAGTGGGTAATCCCCCCCCCCTTTTCCCTACATTTAAAACGCGGGTTACAGGCCAGCCGCTCCCACCCACCACTTTGTTCCTTCCCTGTACCCGAATGGAGTGTTGATTTACCGGCTTCAGACCCAGGTGTGCACTGCAGGTCACGATCATGAGCAAGGCGGCAAATAATCCATATCTTTACCTATATGAGAGAGGAGGGACCGCCTAAAAATGTGTGATATCAGTGTGTGACATCATCAGTAACCCCGAACACATTAGGAGCAGACAAATCCCTCCCTTCACTTCTGCTGCTCAAGGCCAATCACGGAAATGTTGCCAAAATGGATTACCCCGAAGCTGCCCAGGCCGAGGACACCGTTATTAACCACACAGGTGGCAGCTGTGCCCCGGATCACGTATATATATATACGTAATTTGGCATTTCCACCTGCAGGGGTGCACACGGCCAACCCCCACCCGTTTTTGCTGTGAATAATAACAGTAGAAGCTGATCTGCGGGTGACGGGAACTTGATGTCCTCCGGCACCCGCCAATTGTCAGTAAACAAGGCAGATCACCGTTCTGACAGGGGGGAAAAGATGGATTCGGTGTTCCTGCAAAACAGGGACTATAATCAGTTTCTTGCCCTAGTAAAAGCAGCACACTTAGTACACCAAAACACTGGCTAGGTACACATTAAATACTTTGATCGCCCCTGATGTTTAACCCCTTCCTAGCCAGTGTCATTCGTACAGTGTCATTTTCTTTTTTAAGAATATTAATGCAATTCTTTATTTTAGGGTGGCCCTCCACTTTAATAGAAAGTTGGCACAGTTTGAATAATTAATGTATAAGGCCATTAACTTATGTAAAAAAAGAATCACAATTTATCGCACAATGGAAATTATTAATACCTATCAGCATGTTGGGTGATGTTGTCACAGCTGACTGTTAGCAGACAGAACAAAGACCGCCAGCGTGCAGGAAAAGGGCAGTTTATTAAACAAATGTCTGGTCCCCAGTTAATTTTAAGGCTTAAGATGGGCCCAGCTGTCCCACAATCCCTTGGCTGGTAATGGCCCTTATTTGGCTTCTGCAGAAATGTCAAGTCAGCTTCGGCAGCAACCTGTGTTTGATGATCCGGTCTCGGGAGACCTCCTTCCTTCCCGGTCCTTTTGCTGGTGGGGTAAGACCGAAAATAAAAAACTAATAAACTGGCTTAGTATTTACATAAACCTTCGATAATGATGCAAGTAGCGCAGAACAGCCATGAATAATATTACAGGAGCCGGGAAACTGGTCGTAACGCACTCAGCAGATATACGTGTCACCTGCTGAGAGGGCGCAACGTTTTTTTTTAATTTATCGAGATCGTAATTTGTGGTCATGCTGGGATCTGACAAAGTTCTGCAGGAAACTCATAGTGCTTTTGATGGCCTGTTTCAGCTAATTGGGGATTGGAATCAAAGTGGAACATTTTAAAAGGAGAGCTAAATTGTGTGAGATTTTTAAAGCGGAGGTCCACCCTAAAAAAAAAAAAAAAAAAAAATGACATTAAATCCTCCTAAAAATCTGAAAAAAAATTTTGAAAAAATAATATATTTTTTTACTTACCAGAAATGGCTGTTGCTAGGCAGATCATCTTAATCTGCCACTTCCTACTCCGCGGCGATCTTCATTCTTCTCCTCCTTGCATTGTCTTCTAGGTAATGGGGCGCGCTGTGTTCTGGGAACTGTGTGTGTCCCAGAACACAGCCGGCCATTCACAAAGCACTGCACGACTCACGCATGCGCAGAAGGAAAAGGGCAATGAAGCCGCGAAGCTCCACTGCCTATTTCCCTTAGTTTGAATGGCGGTGCCAGGACCTGTTCCGATGGACGGATCGGCCTCGGGCGGCCGACATCGTGGGCACCCTGGACAGGTAAGTGCGCTTATTTTAAAAAAAAAAATATTTCAGCTGGACCTCTGCTTTAAAGCTGGACTTCCAGCAAACAGCAAAATATGTAAGACAAAAACAATTCCATAGCTCAACTCACCAAGCAGTCTGCTGACCAACCAAATTAACCTGCCTAACCGTCTGTTAAAAGCAGGGGTTTAGTTAGCACGCATTTGAAAATGCATGTGAAAGCTGCAAGGCCTCGTCACGGCACCCTGTATTGCTTGCAGTCCTAACACTACAAATTTATAAGTGTCTCCACAGTGGAAGCACATGCATGGAATGGATAGATGTGGGGCAGGTGAGCCTGGAGGCTGCCCAAGCCCCCTTAAAGGAACAGGAGCACACTGAACATCCAGCGAGAGCACAATGGCAGTGAAGGTACTTCCAGCAAACAGCAAAATACCCTGCCAAAGGATTTGTATTTCTGTCCGTCAAGCCCCGAGATGTTTATATATATATATATATATATATATATATATATATATATATATATATACTAGTAATTACGGCAATTAGCGGAAGGCAATCTGACACTAACTGACACTTTTGACACTTTGTGGGAACCAGTGACATTATTACAGTGATCAGTGCTAAAAATATGCACTGTCGCTGTACTAATGACACTGGCTGGGAAGGGGGGGTTAAACATCTAGAGCGATCAAAGGGTTAAATGTGTGTCTATCCAGTGTCTTTGTGTATTATGTATTGTGCTTTTACAAAGGGATGTGCTGGATCCAGCACATCCCCGCTGACAGGACACAGCTCTGCATTGTTTACTTATGCAGAGCTCCCTCCAGTGTTTCTCCTCAGCGATCAGGAAGTGGACATCCATTGCCCGTCACCGGGCAAAGGATGAAAGAATGGCCTGGGAATGAAGGGGAATATACAGGCCAGTACTTAAAACAGTGTTCCACCTAAAAAAAATTTTTAAGGTCAGCAGCTACAAATACTGCAGCTGCTGACTTAATAATCAGACACTTACCTATCTCAGAATCCAGCGATGTGGGAGATCAAAGCCCTAGCATTTTAACTGTGGGCGCCCGGCTGTGGCTTCGCAGCCGGACACCCACTGCGCATGCGCGAGCCGCGCCACGAGCCGTGACTGGCCGCGCAATCATCTGGGACCTGTCACGTGTCCCGGATGATTGACAAGAGGGAGGGGGGAGAGGTGATCTCCCTTCCTGCGCTGAGGGAAGTGACGTCAGGAGCCCAGGCGCCGAAGGAGGCAGACTACGAAGGACCCCCTAGCAACAGGCATTTAGAGGTGAGCAAAAAAAAATGTAAAAATAAAATTCTCCAAATGTTTTTATTTTTTATATTTTTTTAAGCACATTAATCATTTTTTTTTTTGGGGGGTGGAACTCCACTTTAAGAGGATAAACTAATTGACCCACATCTCGCTGCACTTGGCCAAGCTACAGAAAGATGTTCAATAAAAGAAAAATAATGACAAAAAGAAACAAGATTCACAAACCTCATCCGAAATGTCATCATTCTGCAGAAATCAATTTCGGGTGTTCCAAAGGCTCCGGGGCTGACGACAAAGAGCTATCGCAGAGACACGTGTAGACGGAGGTGAATCCATCTGCCAAATCTGCTGACCTCCACCACCGGCATGAAATGTCAGGGAACTTTAATAAGAGTAGGATGCTTTCCTAGCAAGACCAACGTGACACCACAGAGGTCTCCAAAGACATAATAGACTTGTTAGCCCGCTGATGTGTGGGACATATCAGTAATGTGCAGTAGGTGAAAAAAGAAACAAATAAAATGTGGAGCTTAAAGAGCAAACAAACACAGGAACTGACATCTAATTTTTTTAGGTACCTTCCACAGAAAGACATCAGGGGGCTATGAAAAAAAACATTTGATTTTTAGTCGATTTCAGTTTTTTTTTTCTTCTATAATATTAAAAAAAATTTAATTTTTATTAATTTTACAAACAGGTGAACACAGGAATGCAAATAAAGACACACATCCAGAGTAGTGACTCTAATGCTGCCTACACACGACCGGACTTTTCGAGGGACTAGGTCCGACGGACTTTCGGCGGAGTTCCGACGGACTTTCCGAATGAACGGACTTGGCCACACACAATCACACCAAAGTCAGACGGATTCGAACGTGATGATGTATGACCGGACTAGAATAAGGAAGTTCATAGGCAGTAGCCAATAGCTGCCCTAGCGTCGGTTTTTGTCCGTCGGACTAGCATACACACGAACGGATTTCTCGGGTCCGGCGGAGTTCCGGTGGAAAAATTTAAAACATGTTCTATTTCTAAAGTCCGCTGGATTTTTGCCAAGCAAAGGTCCGATGGAGCCCACACACGATCGAATTGTCCGACGGACTCGTTCCGTCTGACCTTTGCTGTCAAAAAGTCTGGTCATGTGTACACGGCATAAGCCCTTGTACACGCGGTCGGAAATTCCGACGAAAAATGTCCAATCGGACCGTGTTGTCGGATAATCCAACCGTGTGTGGGCTCCATCTGACTTTTTCCGTCGGAATGTCCGACCAACAAAGTTTGAGAGCTGGATATAAAATTTTACGACAACATGATCCGATAGGACTTTGTCCGATCATTTGTAGAGAATTCCGATCGGACAAAGTGCCACGCATGCTCAGATCAAATTACGAGACCAAAGCTATTGGCTACTAGCCTGAACATAGTCCCGTTGTAACGTACAAACGTCATCACGTTCCGAACGATCGGATTTTCCGACAACTTTGTCCGACCGTGTGCATGCAACACCAGTTTCGGACAAAATCCGTCGGAAAAAATCCATCGGATTTTGTTGTCGGAATGTCCGACCGTGTGTACAAGAAAAGAGTGTTCTCACGAGTTGGACCCCACGGGGTCCAACAGAACCTAAGCAACAGTCACATAGTCATAACATTATCCAAAAATAGGAAGAAAAGCAAAAAACAAGGAAAGAGAAGAACATGGAGCCGCCCCGTCCATCTCACATTTCTTGTATCTAACAAGAAACTGTTTTTCCACGTACACACAACCGGACTTTCCGGCAGACTAGGTCTGATGGTCTTCCCAACGGACTTTGGTGGAGTTCCGATGGACCTTTCCGAACAAATGGACTTGGCCACACGCGTAAGTCCATTCGTTTTGAACGTGATGACGTAAGACGGGACTAAAAAAGGAAGTTCAATAGCCAGTAGCCAATAGCTTCCCTTGCGTCGTATTTGGTCCGTCAGACCAGCACACAGACTAATAGTTTTTCCGATAGGAATTGAGTCCATCGGACAGATTTGAAACATGTTCTATTTCTAGGTCTGTCTGATTTTTTAAACGAAAAACAATCAGATTAGCCCACAAACTAACAGATTGTCCGACGGACTGATTCCGTCGGACCTAGTCTGCCAGAAAGTCCGGTCGTGTGTACGCGGCATAAGATCTCAATCATGCAAATTACAGAACTTCAAACCCTAGGTTATCAGCAGGAGAAATGGCAAGACAAGTTGTGCTCAAAAGTTTGCATACCCTGGAAAAAATCTTTACAAAAAACAAAACAGATAACAATATACCCAACAACATCTTGACATGCCTCACCGGGCACTTGTGTGGCATTGGCACAGTAAAGGCTTCTTTCTGGCAATGTGACCATGCAGCTCATTTTTGTTAAAGCCTTGAGCCTTTATATTGAACGTAAGAGGAGATTATAACCCTCATATTGTCTATATCAGTGGGCCGCCCTCCCTCTCCCTAGGTGTAAAAAAAAAAAAAGTTAAAAAGAAAAAAAAAAAAAAACGGGCCCTTTAAGACATTTAAAAAAAAAAAAAAAAATGTCATTTAACAATTTAACATAGTGTACTGTGGCGCCGGTCACAGTGCACTATGAGAAGCGCCACGTCGATGCAATCACAAGATTGCATCCATGGCGCTTCATTTGCGGGTTAAAAACCCGCCTTGCGGCGCACTGCAGAACACCGACTAGCTTCCGCCCGTAAAATCACTGTGATTCTACAGGCGGGAGCATTGTCATTCTTAGACAGGCAGTCACTTCCGGCTTTCGGCTGCTTCACGAAACCCGGAAGTGACGTCGGCAGCTCCGTTCCTTAGCCCGAGCGGAGCTGCCAGACAGTGAGACAGGTGAGTCACCGCATAAAGGCTTTCTAGTTTCTACTTTGTTGAGAATGTTCATGCATTTAGCTGAATGAATGCAAAAAGCTTTCACAGCCAGAAAGGTTTCCCCAGGCCAGGCGACTTTTGCCATGGCCAATCAGAGAATGAGCTCTGAAGGGGGAACTCCACGGCAAATTTCTGAAAAAAAATTTGACGTGGGTTCCCCCTCCGAGAGCATACCAGGCCCTTAGGTCTGGTATGGATTCCAAGGGGAACCCCCTACGCCGAAAAAACGGCGTGGGGGTCCCCCCCAGATCCACACCAGACCCTTATCCGAGCACGCTACCCGGCCGGCCAGGAAAGGGGGTGGGGACGAGCGGGCGACCCCCCCCTCCTGAGCCGTACCAGGCCGCGTGCCCTCAACATGGGGGGGTGCCATGGGGGAGGGGGGGCGTGCGGCCCCCCCACCCCAAAGCACCTTGTCCCCATGTTGATGAGGACAAGGGCCTCTTCCCGACAACCCTGGCCGTTGGTTGTCGGGGTCTGCGGGCGGGGGGCTTATCGGAATCCGGGAGCCCCCTTTAATAAGGGGGCCCCGGATACCGGCCCCCCCACCCTATGTGAATGAGTATGGGGTACAATGTACCCCTACCCATTCACCTGTGAAAAAAGTACAAAAAAAAACACAACACAGGGTTAAAATATTTTATTGCACAGCTCCGGGGGTCTTCCGTCTTCGGGGGTCTTCTCGCCGGACTCCTCCGCTATCTTCTTGTAGCTCTTTTGCTAGCGGAGGAGTCTGGCTTTCTTCCTCGCCACCGGCCTCTTCTTCCGACTTCGGGGGTCTTGTCCCCCTCTTCGGTTCTTCTGCCGGGCCACCGCGCCTTCTTATAGCTCTTTTACAGGCGGTGGCCCGGTCTTCTGTCGCCGCCGCCGCCGCCGCCGCCCGTTCTTCTTCTTCTTCTCCTTCTCCAGGAGATGTTGCCTCGACGATCTCCCTGGCCGGAATGCCAGGGACACGCTGCGCTGCCACTTATATAGGGACAATGGGGCGGTGTCACATGGGTTGATGTCACATGGGTTGGTCACATGGGTTGATGTCACAGTCGCCATGTGACATCAACCCATGTGACCAACCCATGTGACATCAACCCATGTGACACCGCCCCATTGTCCCTATATAAGTGGCAGCGCAGCACGTCCCTGGCATTCCGGCCAGGGAGATCGTCGAGGCAACATCTCCTGGAGAAGAAGGAGAAGAAGAAGAAGAAGTAGAAGAAGAAGAAGAAGAAGTAGAACGGGCGGCGGCGACAGAAGACCGGGCCACCGCCTGTAAAAGAGCTATAAGAAGGCGCGGTGGCCCGGCAGAAGAACCGAAGAGGGGGACAAGACCCCCGAAGTCGGGAGAAGAGGCCGGCGGCGAGGAAGAAAGCCGGGCTCCTCCGCTAGCAAAAGAGCTACAAGAAGATAGCGGAGGAGTCCGGCGAGAAGACCCCCGAAGACGGAAGACCCCCGGAGCTGTGCAATAAAATATTTTAACCCTGTGTTGTGTTTTTTTTGTACTTTTTTTTTACAGGTGAATGGGTAGGGGTACATTGTACCCCATACTCATTCACATAGGGTGGGGGGCCGGTATCCGGGGCCCCCTTATTAAAGGGGGCTCCCGGATTCCGATAAGCCCCCCGCCCGCAGACCCCGACAACCAACGGCCAGGGTTGTCGGGAAGAGGCCCTTGTCCTCATCAACATGGGGACAAGGTGCTTTGGGGTGGGGGGGCCGCACGCCCCCCTCCCCCAAGGCACCCCCCCATGTTGAGGGCACGCGGCCTGGTACGGCTCAGGAGGGGGGGGGCGCCCGCTCGTCACCACCCCCTTTCCTGGCCGGCCGGGTAGCGTGCTCGGATAAGGGTCTGGTGTGGATCTGGGGGGACCCCCACGCCGTTTTTTTTCGGCGTAGGGGGTTCCCCTTGGAATCCATACCAGACCTAAGGGCCTGGTATGCCCTCGGAGGGGGGAACCCACGCCAATTTTTTTTTCAGATTACATAAGGGGCGTGTTTTATGAGAAGTGGGAGGGGCCAAAATGATGGCCCCCCCCATCCAAAAACTTCACCAGCCGCCACTGGTCTATATGTATATATCAGGAGAAGTTTCACCAATTAAACTTGGTAGATGACAAAATTACCACATAGAGATAGAACGTTGGTTCATATATAATGACATTGACCTCATCCTATAGGGATACCTGTTATGATCATTTACATACCTTTTATGATCTACAATGAAGGTTAAATTTTAGTGGCCTTTTGGTGCACATGGAAGCGCACCCTCAACTAGTTCTAGTTAAATTGTGCCACAGTTAAGTGTTATCATTTTTGTTTAAGTATTGTCATATTGTGCTCCGTAGCTACTTCTTTACCAGGCACTTACACCCCCTTCCTGCCCAGGCCAATCTTCAGCTTTCAGCGCTGTCGCTGTTTAAATGACAATTGCGCAGTCATGCTACACTGTACCCAAACAGAATTTTTATCATTTTGTTTCCACAAATAGAGCTTTCTTTTGGTGGTATTTGATCATCTCTGCGTTTTTTATTTTTGCTAAACAAATAAAAAAAAGACCTAAAAAAAAAAAAGTTTTTCTTTTGTTTCTGTTATAAAATTTTGTAAATAAGTACATTTTCTCTTTCACTGATGGGCACTGATAAGGTGGCACCAATGGGCACTGACAGGCGGCACTGATATGCAGCACTGATGGGCACTGATAGGCGACACTGATGGGCACTGAAAGGCTTCACTGATGGGTACTTATGGGTGGCACTGATAGGCGGCACTGATGGGCATTGATACGTGCCACTGATGGGCACTGATATGCGGCAGTGATAGATGGCATCGATGGGCATCACTGATGGCACTGGCAGGCATTGAGCATGGGCACTGATTGTCCTTTCCCTGGTGGTCTAGGGTGGCATACCTGGTGGTCCAGTGTGGTGGCATACCTGGTGGTCCTGGGGGCACCCTAGGTAGGCATCCGAGGGGGGCTGCACTGATAAACAATAAGCAAAGACCCCCCCTCCTGTCAGGAGAGCTGCCGATTGGCTCTCCTCTACTCTGTGGAAAAGCCGATCAACGGCTCTTCTTGTTTACATCGTGATCAGCCGTGATTGGAAACGTCAGAAGCTCGTTACCGAAATCGGTGTAGCAGCATGTCAGACTGACACACCACACCACCGATCACCACAATGCGTGCCCCCGGGGGCGTGCAAGAGCGGTCGTTCAGGGAGGCCTTCATATGACGCCCACCCAGAATGAGAGCCGCGCCGCCCAGCCGTCATTTTACAGCCGGTGGGTGGAAAGCAGTTAAAAACAACCACACTACTTTTTTGCAGAGCAGCCTATATTTCTCCTGAGGATACCAGTGGGTTTTCTTTGCATCCTGAACAACTCCTCTTGGTCTACCTGACCTTGGTTTGGTATCAAAAGATAAGAAACAAATGAACCGCATTCTTATATTATAAATGACATATCATAAATCACCATAGTGAATAAACAGATAAAAAAATAAATACATCTTCATTATAAAAAATACATAAAAATTGTGGCCCATGTATAGATGTATAGGTCCCATACGTGAATAACGTCCTCAGTGAGTATAGAAAAGGTTCCTCTCCACCCACATGCAGACACACTATGCACTCACCAGACTTAATTGACCCCTATTACAGAGTCAAATTACGCATATGGGAAAATCCGAGATGTCATACATGAGGTCACAGGAATTAATCCAAGATGTCATCCATTCAAAATATATATAGATAGCGTATTCAAAGCTCCAGTTTTGCCGTATAGAGAGGGAAAGGAAAGAATACTCTCATGGTGCAGTAATTCAAATCATTTATTAAACAAAAAAAAGGTTGCATTGCACTTACATAAAAGAAGATAGGGATCTGCATGTATTGTATCGGAATCATGGGTTAGCGCTCCACCTGCTTTCCAGCTGACCGGGAAAGACATATCTCAAACACTACCCAATGCCGCTTCGTCAGCCTACGTCTGATGTCTTCAGGTGTTTTCTTTTGGTATCAAAAGATGCCCAAATTTTCCACAGTCTGCTCACATAATTTGTAATAAAAACATCTTTGCCATTCTGAAGCTTACCTTCAATCACTTTGCATATTATTTTATATATAATGTGATTCTGTACTTGCCAAATATGCTGCAGAAATCTCCCTCCACTTAGTCTGGCTGCATCCATTTTAACTGTGGGCAGTTGAAGCTGCTGCCTGATCACTTCCTGGATTTACACAGACACACAGAGGCAAACCCCAAGCTCTGAAGATCTCTTTGGCCCTCTTATGACTCACCCCCCCCCCCCCCCCCCTCCTTTCATGGCAAACTCTCACAAGCTTTAGAGAGAGGACTGTGCATGATTTCATAAGCCTAGGCTTTTTACCAGACAAGAAACAGGAAGTGGGCTGTATAAGGTATTTACTGGCAGAAAAAAAGTGTTTTACTATCCAAAGTTAAAACAACAAGAGCAGAAGATTTAATAGATGGAAATTTGAAAAAATGACCGACGTCTGAAGGCAGGAGGCTGAAACAGGGGCCAAATCTGTGCCAGATATTTGTTATGGCAGGTAGGAACAGCACCAGGATTTACATGATTGTGTTAGCTCGGAACCAAAATCTCATCTCAGGAAGTAGGTGCTGACTGTAAAAATCAGCCTTGAGCCTTCCTAATCAAGCAGCACACACCAGCCCTATTCATGGAAGCTTAAATAGCCTGCTGGACATTCATCCTGTCCCTGGGAAACAAGTCAGTTTGCTTGCTCATACCCTGGATCTAAATATGTTAGCCCGTTAATTTTCTGCATTATTCCTGTGAATTGTATGGAGCTTGTTTGCTTACCCCAAACATTGGCTTCTTACTTTTGCTATTGTCAGTTTATGCTCTGTCTACCATTGTGGAACCTGGACACTGTTTATGATCTGTGTCTAATCTCACCATCAAGCTGCTGACTCTGCCACTGTCTGATTTATTATAGCATCTGTCCAGCTACCCCTTTTGACACAGTAAGTCCACCAAACACTGTGGCCTTGGATGATGCCTGAACTAAGATATCGCTATCGTTCTGGATAGAAAAGCAAATGGCAATAACCAAGCCACATGGTTGGATCTTGGCCCTGAATTATCTACTTACCTCTCTATACCTTCCTGGTAACAACCTTTTTTTTTACCCTATATTATACCAAATCTCCTCCAACCATAAACTTTGAAACTACAATTTTTACTATGTATCTAATCCAGTTATTAAACTTTATACATGTTAGACGCGGCTGCGACTGAAGGCATGGGAATCTCTACCCCTATCATTGCTAGGGCGGATAAACCTGATAAAAATGAAAATCCTGCCCAAACTTCTCTACCTACTTCGTCAATCCCCGCAATGGATCCCTAAATCATTTTTCTCCCGACTGCATAGCCTTTTTACCTCCTTTATCTGGGGGGGCCAGTCCCCCAGGTATGGATGGTCAACGCTTACACGTCCGTCCTCCCAGGGAGGACTGGCGTGCCCTGACCTGTACAAATATTTTTTAGCCACCCAGCTGGTTACTGCGGCTTGGTGGCTCACTCCTGATAGGACGAACCCTGCCACCTTGGTTGAGGCGGCGGTGGTGAAGTCACTGGAAGCGCTGAAATTTTTGCTGTATCGTGGCCCAAAAGCCCCATACCCTTTGACCCCCTCCATGCGCACCACGTTGCGTGCATGGGGGGCAGGACTTAAACTTGAAAAATACCCTGCCAATGCCCTTTCTCCAGCTGCCCCCTTGTGGTTGAACCCCACCCTGGAGCAGTTTTACAAACTACCTGAACCCCATGCTTGGACTAAGTTTAACGTTAAAACAGCAGACCAAATAATTTCCGACCAATCGCTGGCCCCATTCCCCAAGTTGATTTCTGACTTCAACATCCCGCAGAGCTATTTTTTTAGATATCTACAACTCTCCCATGCCTTCAGATGCCAGTTCTCCGGGTCTCCCCCCCAGGTTGTCCAGTCCGCACTAGAGGACCTCCTCACGTCCAGATGTGAAAATAAGCCCACCTCGAAACTTTACTCCCATTTGATAACGACCTCCCTCCCTACCTTGGGAAAGCTCAGAGACAAATGGGTGCGCGACATTCCCACCTTTGATAATGATGATTGGGATGACATGTGGGACTTCCCTTTCAGATCCCTGGTCTCCCTGAGAGACCGGCTAATACAGTTTAAGATGGTCCACCGAGCATATTTCACCCCATATAGATTGCACAAAATGAACCCCGCCTCCCCCCCGGGGTGTTGGCGTTGTGGGACAATACCGGGGGACTTCACTCATATTTTTTGGACCTGCCCGGCCATTGTCGACTATTGGAAGGAGATACTGAGGGTCATTACACAGGTCACCTCCATATTGCTCCAGCCCTCCATAGAAATTTGCATACTGGGCCTGATAGATCATATTATTCCCACTGTGGCGCGACGCACCCTGGTTGGGCTTCTCCTTTTCTACGCCCGCAAGGCCATAGCCCTCAGCTGGCATAAGCCAACTCCCCCTCCTCTCTCCCTGTGGAAGAAATTGGTCAACGACAGCCTGCCTCTTTACAAAGACTGCTATGCTAATAGGGGCTGCCCGCAAAAATATGACAAGGTCTGGTCCAGCTGGCTGGCTGACACCTCCACAGCCTCTGACCCGTAGCCTACTTAACAAGTTACCCTTTGCTAGTAACCGGGAAACTGCACCAGTGGAAATGTCATATGTCTGAGTAGAGTGTTGTAACCCCAAGTTGTCCTGCTGCTCATGGAGTCAGCTATCTGTGGCCAATGAGGTGCCTTAGACTCTCCGTCATATTCTGTATGTACCAAACTATCTTGTATTACAAATCTGTATACATCACGCCTGTAACTGTAGTCGTGACCAATGTATGTGTTCTTTTTTGTTTGTTAGTTTGCTTGCTGTTGTTTACTGCATAAACTTTAATAAAAAGATTTGCAAAAAAAAAACTTTATACATGTTTATCTTTAGCTAAAATGTGTTAAACTAATATATCCCAAATTACATGACTGTTATTATAGTATTCACCTCCTGTTAATATACTGAGAAGCCTCATTTCACACTTTTATACATTCTACTTAACTTTAAATCTATTGTATGACTCTTTTTATTGCATTATATTCAATAAAATATTTGAAAAAAAAAAAAGAAAAAGAAAAGCAAATGGAGGCATTGAGGACTCTGACCTCTGTGGAAGGTAATAAATAAAGAACTAGATCACAGTATTGAAACACTGTGTGTGTTTGTGAGTGTTGTTATGTCACTACCATTCTCTATATCTATGCAGTGGTGTATGGTGGGGTAGTGATGTATGGGGATACAATGATGTATGGTGGGGTAGTGATGTATGGGGGTACACTGATGTATGGGGGTAGTGATGTATGGGGGTATAATGATGTATGGGGTGGGGGTACTGATCCAGAAGTGAGGGACCCTTCTGCCTGTTGTTTGGTGGCGTTTCTATAGCAACAGGATGCCAGGCAGACTTCTCTCTTCTCTTCTCAGGTCCTGAGGTTTCTGTGTCTGCAGCTTGTCACACATTTGATATATGGACATCATGTCTGTCTGTCTGTGTGTAATATTTTGTAGTGTGTATTTTTCATCCCTGGTTGGCACTCTGGGACAAACATTTTTTTTTTTTTTATTCTTTACTTTAAGTACATTTTTTTTTTAATAAAAAGTGCTTTATCGAGTGTTTTATACTGTAATTCACACAGGGGCAACTTTGGATCCGACTTTAAGTCGCCCCAAGTCGCCTATAGTCGCGCTACATGAAAAAAATCAATGTAAGTGAATAGATCCGTCTTAATGCACACTACTGCAGTCGCTCCGACTTCAGAAAAGGTTCCTGTACTAGTTCAATCCTTATTCTAGGCGACTTGTACCCATAGAATTCAATGGAAGAGGCCTCCAAGTCGGATCTCTCTCTATATTGGAGCGACTTTACAGGAAAAGTCGCCTCTCTAATAATAAAAAGTGGCATGGCCCCCCCACCCCAAAGCACCTTGTCCCCATGTTAATGAGGACAAGGGCCTCTCTCCGACAACCCTGGCCGTTGATTGTCGGGGTCTGCGGGCAGGAGGCTTATCAGAATCCGGGAGCCCCCTTTAATAAGGGGGCCCCCAGATGCCGGGCCCCCCACCCTATGTGAAATAGTATGGGGTACATCGTACCCCTACCCATTCACCTAAGGGAACAAAGTGACTAGACAGGTATTTAAACTCATTTATTAGGCAACTCTGGGGGTCTTCTTCCAACTTTGGGGGTCCAACTTCTCCGCTCTCTTCGGCCTCTTCTCCTGGTGTCCGGTTCTTCTCCCGGTATTCGGCCTCTTCTCCCGCTCTTCGGTTCTTCTGCCGGGCTCCTCCGTTATCTTCTTCCAGCTCTTTTGCTAGCATTGGCCCGGTCTTCTGCGTCGTCTTCTTCCCTCTTCTCTTCCTCCGATGTTGACACGACGCTCTCTCCCACTGTAATGCCATGTGAGCGGTGCACTACGACTTATATAGGCATGGGGCGTGGTCACCGGGTCACCTAGCCCCTTATGATATCACAGTCCCGGGGAATTACTTTAAAAACCTGCCTAGTGTGTTTTTTTATTGATACTTTTTTTCCCTCAGGTGAATGGGTAGGGGTATGATGTACCCCATATTCATTCACATAGGGTGGGGGGGCGGGATCTGGGGGCCCCCTTATTAAAGGGAGCTCTTGGATTTCGATAAGTCCTCCGCCCACAGACCCTGACAACCAACGGCCAGGGTTGTCAGGAAGAGGCCCTTGTCCTCATCAACATGGGGACAAGGTGCTTTGGGGTGGGGGGGTCCGCAGGGGGGGTCCGCAGGGTGCCCCACTTCCCCAAAGCACCCATCCCCCATGTTGAGGACATGCAGCCTGGTACGGTTCAGCAGGGGGAGTGCTTGCTCGTCCTCCATCCCCTTTCCTGACCGGCCAGGCTGCGTGTTTGGATAAGGGTTTGGTATGGATTTTGGGGGGACCCCACGCATTTTTTTTGGCGTGGAGGGTTCCCCTTAAAATCCATACTAGACCTAAGGGCCTGGTATGCTCTTGGAGGGGAACCAATGCTGGTTTTTTATTTAAATTTTGGTGTGGAGTTCCCCCTCGAGAGCTGATTATTCTGTGATTGGCCACAGTCAAAGTCGCCTGGCCTGGGGGTAACTTGAAGTCATGTTGTAACTCGCCGCAAGTGGCGTTGAAGTCGCCCCAAGTTGCGCTGTGATTCATACTCAAGTCGTGACCAAGTTACCTCCCAAAGTCACGCTGCAAGTCGTGTTGCCCCTGTGTGAACGGACTCTAAGGGTGTGCTTGTTTTTATTTATACTTCACATTTTTTGGTAATGGGTAACAAGGAGTACTATGTACCCCATACTCATTAGCCATAGGGGAGGAAGATATGTGTGGGGGGGCCCTTTTTTCAAATGGGGACTACCAGATTCTGATAAGTAAATGCCTAATGTATGGCCTACCTTCATCAGCCCACCACCCCTTCAACCAAGGAAAGAAAATTGTGTGATTTCCCCATCAACATAGTCAGTGCTGATGGAGAGGAATGCCTCCTGCACAGCAATTGTGTTTTGCCTACGGGGGGAATGCCTCCCCGATAGGCAGAACACAATGGTTACTGCTGGGGGATTTGGGCACTGGCTGTAATCAAATGTAAAAAAAAAGTACAGGTTAGTTGTACCCAAGTCGATCGATGGATCAACTTGTTATACTCAGCCTGTCCATACATGAGTCCAATCTCGGCCGGTCTCTGGTGAACCGGCTGAATTTTGATCCATGTACGGCCGGCTTAATTGATGTACAGAAATAAATACAAAATGTAATCTGCGACGCAAAAAAAATAAAACAAAACAATGAAAGGATCCAGCATTCACCAATATCTGATTAAGTGCAGTGCAAAGAAGAAAAAATTAACAAAAAACTCTCTGTAAAGTGAAATGACACTCTGAAGGGCGAGCTCAATAGTAAATCGTATGACTCATATTCCTCAGAAGGGTGAACCAACACTCTTCAGAGTTCACTCAATAACCATTGGGAATACAAATACAATAGTCAATGGAAATGTAAAAAAAAAACCTCTTAAAAGTGAAATGACACTCTGAAATGTGAGCTTAATAGTAAAGAAATAACTATCCATCTGAAGGGTGAAACCAACACTCCAAAGAGCCAGCTAAGTGACCACTGTAAATATAAGATCAATATTCAATAACACATGATGGGGGTTATTTACTAAAGGCAAATCCACTTTGCACTACAAGTGCACTTGGAAGTAAAGTCGCTGTAGATCCGAGGAGGAAATGCAAGGAAAATAAAAACCAGCATTTTAGCTTGCACCTAATTGGATGACAAAATCAGCAGAGCTTCCACTCATTTCAGATCTCCCCCTCAGATTCACAGTGGCGGTTATTTACTAAAGGAAAATCCACTTTGCACTGTAAGTGTACTTGGAAGTAAAGTCGCTGTAGATCTGAGGGGGGCATGCAAGGAAAATAAAAAAAACAGCATTTAAGCTTGCACATGATTGGATGATAAAATCAGCAGAGCTTCCCCTCATTTCAGATCTACCCCTCAGATTTACAACGACTGCACTTCCAAGTGCACTTTGCAGTTGTAGTTTGAATTTGTAATGCAAAGTGGATTTGCCTTTCCTAAATAAACCCACATGGTGTTTTTTTTTTTTCAAACTTGTCGCTCTTCTTTTGTTTATAGCGAAAAAAATAAAAACCGCAGAGGTGATCAAATACCACCAAAAGAAATCTCTATTTGTGGGGAAAAAAATGATAAAAATTTCATTTGGATACAGTGTTGCATGTCATTCAGAGATGCGACAGTGCTGAAAACTGAAAATTGGCTTGGGCAGGAAGGGGGTGAAAATGCCCTGTATAGAAGTGGTTAACCACTTGCTGTCCAGGGCAATTTTTTACATTTTTCACACACATGTAGAAATCAGCATTTTTAGCTAGACAGTTAGTTAGAACCACCAAACATTACACATTTTATTAAAGCAGAAGCCCTGGAGAATACCATGGTGGTTGTTGCATTTTTTTTATGCCACATGATATTTGCACAGCTATTTCTCAAACACATGAGGGGTTAATTTACTAAAAGCATAGACTGTATACTATGCAAGTGCAGCTGCTCCAGAGCTTAGTAAAAGAGGGGAATCTCTGCTGACTGCTATCATCCAATCATGTCTAAGCCCTTGTACATACGGTCGGACATTCTGACAACAAAATCCGTCGGATTTTGTCCGACGGATTTTGTCCGAAACTGGTGTTGCATACACACGGTCTGACAAAGTTGTCGGAAAATCCAATTGTTCGTAGCGTGATGACGTTATTTCGTTACGACGGGACTACGTTCAGGCTAGTAGCTTTGGACTCGTAATTTGATCTGAGCATGCGTGGCACTTTGTCCGATCGGAATTCTCTACAAACAGGATCATGTTGTCAGAAAATTTTATAGCCCAGCTCTAAAACCTTGTCGGTCGGATATTCCGATGGAAACAGTCCGATGTAGCCCACACACGGTCGGATTATCCGACAACACGGTCCGATCTGACATTTTCCGTCGGAATGTCCGACCGTGTGTACAAGGGCTAAGAAAAAAATGCAATTGTTTTACATTTTCCTTGAATGTGATTGGGCATTCTTTGTAAAGTGAAGCTTCACCTCATTTACTAAGCTCTGGAGCATCCGAGTGCACAGTCTATTTGCATTTATTAAATCAACCCAAAGAGTGCAGTAGAGTAATGTAATGAAGAGTAGTGTTGTGTAGAGTAAATGTAGCATGGTGTAGATTAGTGCCGAGTACTGGAGTATAGTGTATGCAGGTAAGTACAGTGTAGTGTGGAGTGTAGGGTAAAGTGTAGGTAAGTACAGCATAGTGTAGAGCAGCCATTCTCAACCAGGGTTTCCGTGGAACCCTGGGGTTCCTCCAGAGGTTGCTTGGGGTTCCTTGAGCTGTGGCTAATGAACCACATTTTTGATGGTGCCTACAGAGTTCAAGGTTCAGCATCCCTTAGTAAAGCCAGCACCATGACACCACATATATTTTTAGCTGTCTTTAAGGGTGCCATTCTGAGCACCATTTATTTATTTATTTATTTCAGGTGCTTATATAGCGCCGTCAATTTACGCAGCGCTTTACATATACATTGTACATTCACATTAGTCCCTACCCTCAAGGAGCTTACAATCTAAGGTCCCTAACTCACATTCATACATACTAGGTTTAAAGGGGAACGTTCTTCCTATTGACCACCAGTATAAGGAGCATTGTTCTATTGACCCCTGATGAATTGGTTTTAGTAAGGGTTCCTTCGAGACCTGACAACTATTTTTGGGGTTCCTTTAGGGTTAAAATGTTGAGAAAGCCTGGTGTAGAGTGTAGCACAGATACAAGTGTTGTTGTGTAGTGTAGTGTAGAGTGCAGTGCAGGTAAGTACAGCATAGTGTAGAGTAGGATAGATTAGTTAGTGTAGTGTAGTGTAGTGTAATGTAGTGTAGGGTAGGGTAGTATAGTGTAGTTTAGGTCTGGCCAGAAAGGGATTACTTTGATGCAGTTGGCCAGCTTAAGCATGCATTACAATCCACGTGAACCAAAATTCCCTGTCTTTGTGCAAAGTTTGCTAGAAATGTTTAAACAGTGTATAATATTGTGCAGAGGGTTGATTCCGGTTTTTTGATATTTCAGGGTACACATATATACAGTGTATATAACCCAGATGAGTTATACATACTGTATATATTATGTATAAATCAAGGTAGATTTCAGAACAGACATATTTTATTCTATTGCATTTTTGTGTATGCGTAGGCCGACAGGGGTGACTTTACAATTTTTCTTTATTATTTTTGTTTTATTTAAATTCATTTTGTTACACTTTTCCCCTTTAAAGTGATTGTAAATCTATTTTTTTTTATTTGTTATACTTACCCGTTCTGTGCAATGGTTTTTGTAACAGTGATAACTGAACACACAAAGAAAAAGAAAAATAATGAATATATTGTACATGTATCAAAGGTACATAAACATTTGCATTTTATAGGGTTGAGGTTTAGGATTCTGTGCAGACCAGTCAAGTTCCTCCACCCCAAACTTGCTCATAGATGTGTTTATGGACCTTGCTTTGTGCACTGGTGTGCAGTCATGTTGGAACAGGAAGGGGCCATCCCCAAACTGTTCCCACAACATTGGGAGCATGAAATTGTCCAATATGTCTTGGTATGCTGATGCCTTAAGAGTTTCCTTCACTGGAACTAAAGGGCCAAGCCCAACCCCCGAAGAACAACCCCACACCATAATCCCCAATCCACCAAATTATTTGGACCAGTGCACAAAGCAAGGTCCATAAAGACATGGATGAGTGAGTTTGGGGTGGAAGAACTTGAGTGGCCTGCACGGAGTCCTAAGCTCAACCCGACAGAACACCTTTGGGAATGAATTAGAGCAGAGACTGCAAGCCAGACGTTCTCGCCATCATTGGTGCCTGACCCACAAATGCGCTTCTGGAAGAATGGTTAAACATTCCCATAGACACACTCCTAAACCTTGTGGACAGCCTTCCCAGAAGAGTTGAAGGTGTTATAGCCGCAAAGGGTGGGCCAACTCAATATGGAACCCTATGAACTAAGACTGGGATGCCAATAAAGTTCATGTAGGTATGTAAGTCGGTGTCCCAATACATTTGACAATTTAGTGTAAATACAACATCTGTCTGTACCTGCATGTAAAGTTGAAATTAAATTTGAAATATGGCAAACTGGCCCCTGGACTGTTTAGAAGCTACCTCCAGACTATTTCTTATAGCTTTAATTTAAGTTGTAGTTGAAATCTATCAAAATAGAAAATCTATTATGTAAATTCCCATTAGCCAGTGAGGCCCTCCACTTCTGTAGCCAATAGGAAGTCATGGAGGGCAAGAGGTACATACAGTATATACCAGTATATACCGTGACCATGCAAACTCTGGTTGCATTTGCATATTATATTATATTACATTATATTATATTATATTATATTATATTATATTATATTACATTATATTATATTATGTCATGGTTTCCAGCAGTGCAAAGATGCCAAAGGTTTGTTTTAACAACTTCTGTCATTCTGCTTTGACATATGGACAGAATCACTTAGAACTCCATTACTGTTCTGCAAACTATTTTAGAATCATTTTCTCTTTATCATTAGTGGAAAATGATGAGAGAGATTTCAGCGCAGTGAAAAAAGAAGAGATATATAAAACAGCGTGTCCTCTTTGTGATCACTTCATCCTGCTTAATCGTGAACCATATCTTGAGTTGTAAAGTGTTTCCTGAGATGTTCTTTTAAATTGCATTTCCTTTAATTGCCATTTAAGCTTCTCTACATGGCCATCAGAGCCTCAATGAAAATATTAAGCTAAATGGCTCTGTATAATATAACTTTTTTTTTTTGTGGAGATCCTTCCACTTGCCTCTTGGCTATAGGCAAGAGTTGTTATACTACTAGGCTATTTGCTTTTGTGAAGATAATATTTTTTTATGATAAGAGTAAAAATAATAGGAGGACAAAATAATAAAAACAAAGTAGAAGAAATTAAAGGGACACTAAAGGAAACATGTCATTGGACAAAAACGTGTGCACTGCATGGCTGACCTGCTTTTGAAAATTCTGGTTGACAGGCTGCCAGCATTCTTAGTCATTGATCTGGACGGAGCACACATAATCGTTTTTTGTATGTGGTCAGTAACATTGTCAGGAATTTGGTGAGCAGATCTTTGGAATGTAATTCTATTGACCACCTGTGTCCTCACCACTTTCCATTTATTTAGGCTATTGGACTCCAAACTGTGGCTGGATGTGGCCCTTTTGTTTCCTTTATCTGGTCCTTGGGGCACTATTCCATCAACTGACACCAATGATGAAGCACCATTCCCCCTACTGACCCTATCAATGGGGCACTATTCTTCTCATTGATATTAACAATGGGGCACTATTCCCTTCTATTAGAATCAATGATGGGGCACTGATGCCAGGGGACTGGCCACAGTCTGCTACCCCCCCCCCCCCCAAAGTGGCCCTTTTCTTTCCTTTATCTGGTCCTTGGGGCACTATTCCATCAACTGACACCAATGATGAAGCACCATTCCCCCTACTGACACTATCAATGGGGCACTATTCTTCTCATTGATATTAATAATGGGGCCCTATTTCCTTCTATTAGAATCAATGATGGGGCACTGATGCCAGGGGACTGGCCACAGTCTGCTACCCCCCCCCCCCCCAAAGTGGCCCTTTTCTTTCCTTTATCTGGTCCTTGGGGCACTATTCCATCAACTGACACCAATGATGAAGCACCATTCCCCCTACTGACACTATCAATGGGGCACTATTCTTCTCATTGATATTAACAATGGGGCACTATTCCCTTCTATTAGAATCAATGATGGGGCACTGATGCCAGGGGACTGGCCACAGTCTGCTACCCCCCTCCCCCCCCCCCCAAAGTGGCCCTTTTCTTTCCTTTATCTGGTCCTTGGGGCACTATTCCATCAACTGATGATGAAGCACCATTCCCCCTACTGACACTATCAATGGGGCACTATTCTTCTCATTGAAATTAATAATGGGGCCCTATTTCCTTCTATTAGAATCAATGATGGGGCACTGATGCCAGGGCACTGGCCACAGTCTGCTACCCCCCCCCCCCCCAAAGCCTGAAGGATAGCAAAATGGCCCTTTGCTTAGAACGTTTGGAGACCCCCGATGTAGGCAAGTAGTGAGGATATTCCACCTACTGGCTTTCTTTGATACATTTCACCCCTTACTGTAACTCCAGCAGATGGATCTGCATTGTGTAGCCTAACAGTTTTTTGTGCGAGGACATGACCAGAATTGGGACTTATGGCAGGTAAATCTTTCTGTTTCCCCCTCCTTTGACCACCAGTTTCTCCACCACTTTGCCTTTTTATAGGTAAGTGGTTGATGACACTCCAACTCGTGACTTTTCTGACACATTTCACACACTACTAGAGCTCCAGTAGGTGCAGAGTCCTTACCAATTTCCTCAATAAAACCATTGAGAATAAACAGATTTGGGTGTGCAGCCTAGCAGTTTTTTTAAAGCAACAGAATGAGCAATTAAGGCAAGTAGATCTTCCTGTATCCACCTTCTTTGGCCACCAGTGTCCTCACCACTTTGTCCTTAGTGCAGTAAGTGATGAGGACACTTCACCTGCTGACTTTCTCTGACGCGTTTTACCCCTCCGTTGGAGCTCCAGCAGGTGAAGTGTCCTCACCACTTAATATAACCAAAAAATGTAGCGCTAGAATAACATATGGATGTGAAAAGATAAATCACTCTTAAGCCCACTGTGGTTAACAGTAAAAAGACCTACTCAATGACAGCATGCATAAGGTATGTTATGCTGTCCAATAGGAAACAAATGCCACATAATCTGTGTGAAACAAATAGTAGAAAATAACAGTGATCAATATGTGAAAAAATAATAAAAATGTCCAACAAAAGCAAATGGTGAACGAAGTGGATTCAGATATTCCATTGGCCCAAAAACGCCTTCGATCATCAGTCAGAATTATTCAAAGAAAACAAGTAGGTACTCTTACCAAAGGTTGGTGGACACAAAATACTATACAGTAGTTGTGTCATAAGAGCTTGTAGAAGATCCACACATCCCAGATGGCTCGTACCTGTTGGATCGTGGGTCACATACAGGGTAGCTGGTATCCTCACCAGGGTATAAGGCTCCACAGGTCACAACGAACTTCCAGCTGTGTTCTCAAAGGTTCTATTCAAAGTGGCTCCAGAAAGACTTATTTCAGAGTGCCCCTCTTCATCCCGGCTGAATTCAGTGGGTGTTCTCAGCCCCTCCCGCTGTCGTTTTCAGATCAGGAAAGGAGAGCAGCGGACAGTCATGTGAGCACTGAGTGGCGCGATGTATGAGTGCCTAATGGCACCCGGAGTGAACAGCAGGTATAAGTAAATCCGTGAAATCTGTCTGGTTAGTTCATGCAGCTGCTGGCTCAGTGAGGGCTTGATTTCCGGAATTGAATGTGTGGGCAGAAGTGTGACACTATAAAGTCACTCAACCTCTCTGCATTTTGGCCTATCAGATTGGCTGTTCTCAGAAAGTAACTTCCTGAGAACAGCCAATCTGATAGGCCAAAATGCAGAGAGGATGAGTGACTTTATAGTGTCACACTTCTGCCCACACATTCAATGGACTGAACCTTTTAGCCCTTGTACACACGGTTGGACATTCTGACAACCAAATCCATTGGATTTTGTCCGACGATTTTGTCTGAAACTTTTGCATACACACGGTCGGACATAGTTGTCGGAAAATCCGATCGTTCAGAACGTGATGACGTCATTTCGTTACGACGGGACTATGTTCAGGCTAGTAGCCAATAGCTTTGGTCTAGGAATTTGATCTGAGCATGCGTGGCACTTTGTCTGATCGGAATTCTCTACACACAATCGGACAAAGTCCGATCGGATCATGTTGTCGGAAAATGTTATAGCCCAGCTGGAAAAATTGGTCAGTCGGATACTCTGACGGAAACAGTCTGATGGAGCCCACACACGGTTGGATTATCCGACAACACGGTCCGATCGGACATTGTCCATCGGAATATCCGACCGTGTGTACAAGGGCTTACAGTTCTAATGAGTCTGTGCCTCAAACCGTGCATACTTCTGTCCTTTTAAATGCAAATTGAACCTTACTGGTAACCTCAACTGAACTCTTCAACTTAACCCTTAACTGAGCCCACCCAAAAAAAAAAAAAACAGCTCTTCTCTAACCCTTCACCTGAACCTAAACATAATGATTAACCTTAACCTAACCCCTGAACCTAACCCTTCAACTTACCCTGACCCCCAACTTTAAACCTGGTCAGAACCATTATCACATATATGAGGATCATGCTGAGTATTGTTTGTGCCAACATCCAATTCACCCAAAAAAAAAATCTGGTTACATTTTTTTTTTTTTTTTGCTGATTACAGCTGAACCATTGGAGCCAAGCCAAGCACTGGCTGCACAAACAATTTTACAAAGAGGGAGCATTCATTATAACCGTTCTAAAAGATATCTTCCTTTCTTTCATGGAGTTCCTTTGTATTCTCGTATTTTTGATAATATCGTAGAGTAGAGGAGAAAATTAAAGCACATTTTTGTTCCCATGAAACTGAATTACCATTACCAGCAAGAGACACTCAGCCGGAGTTGATCTAATGTTAATAATTTGCTGCCTGTGCAGGATTAGAGAACTAATACTCATTAGCAACAGATATGTGTGCCGCGAATCTGCATTAATTACCAGAATCTCACCTTTCCACTCAATTTGCTTCGGATATGTCGCTATGTTGGTAAACATCCCTCCGCTGAGCTGATACTGTTGAGAATATAATTGTTTTGTACAGTGTGTAGAATGTTTGGACTCAGCCCTTGAGATATTAATAGAAATTTGTGTAGCCGCCACCGAACGCTCTCCCGCTGCGAGCGAGCACCAATTAGGAGTCGCATGCCTAAAAGTGAACCTATGGGAAGCTCAAATCCTATAAACTAGAAACTATAGCTGGTTTTTAACGGCACATTTCACAGTGGGCCCTTCCAGCACAACCTGGAGACTTCTTGATATGACTATTCAAGTTAAAGGAATTTTCTTAAAGTCGCTAGTTGCAAATCTAAACGCATAATAATGTGGAAACGTGTAGGCCTACTGATGCCCAGGTATTGTGGGAAGGGGATGGGAAGGTCCGTACATTTTCCATGATTGTTGAGTTGAGATTGGGGCATTTTTTTCTCTGAGAAAAGGGGCAGGTACTCCCACGTCATCCCTTGGTCACCACTAAGCCCCAGCCCTTGGTTCCACCCCTAACCACATCCGAGCACCATCCCTTGGTCCCATCCCCTACCCACCTCCGAGCACCATCCCTTGGTTCCACCCCCTACCCACCTCCGAGCACCATCCCTTGGTTCCATCCCCTACCCACCTCTGAGCACCAGCCCTTGGTTCCACCCCTAACCACATCCGAGCACCATCCCTTGGTTCTATCCCCTACCCACCTCGGAGCACCATCCCTTGGTTCCACCCCCTACCCACCTCCGAGCACCATCCATTGGTTCCACCCGCTACCCACCTCCAAGCACCATCCCTTGGTTCCACCCCCTACCCACCTCCAAGCACCATCCCTTGGTTCCATACCCTACCCACCTCTGAGCAACAGCCCTTGGTTCCACCCCTAACCACATCCGAGCACCATCCCTTGGTTCCACCCCCTACCCACCTCCGAGCACCATCCCTTGGTTCCATCCCCTACCCACCTCTGAGCACCAGCCCTTGGTTCCACCCCTAACCACATCCGAGCACCATCCCTTGGTTCTATCCCCTACCCACCTCGGAGCACCATCCCTTGGTTCCACCCCCTACCCACCTCCGAGCACCATCCATTGGTTCCACCCGCTACCCACCTCCAAGCACCATCCCTTGGTTCCACCCCCTACCCACCTCCAAGCACCATCCCTTGGTTCCATACCCTACCCACCTCTGAGCAACAGCCCTTGGTTCCACCCCTAACCACATCCGAGCACCATCCCTTGATTCCACCCCCTACCCACCTCCGAGCACCATCCCTTGGTTTCACCCCCTACCCACCTCCGAGCACCATCCCTTGGTTTCACCCCCTACCCACCTCCGAGCACCATCCCTTGGTTCCACCCCCTACCCACCTCCGAGCACCATCCCTTGGTTCCACCCCCTACCCACCTCCGAGCACCATCCCTTGGTTCCACCCCCTACCCACCTCTGAGCACCATCCCTTGGTTCCATCCCCTACCCACCTCCGAGAAACCATCCCTTAGTTCCACCCCTTAGCCACCATCCCCTGGTTCCATGCTCCACCCACCTCCAAGTATCTTCCCTTTTAGAGAAAAGAGAACCAAGTATCATGTTGTGGTGCTGAGTAATTTGCATTGAATTTGTTAATGATAACAAGGAAAGCTGTAAAATAGATCTCCTGCAAACAGCAACCCCCCTCCTTCAGCAACAATAGACCCCCCAGCAACAATATATTTCCCAGGAGCCAGCATTAATAGCCCATGCAGCAGCCAGCAACAATAGATCCCTCCCTCAACAATACATCCCACACAGCAACAATTGCCCCCCCCCCAGCAACATAAGACCCCTCCAGCAACAATAGATCTCCCAGCAGCCAGCATCAACAGGTGATCACAGAGGACAACGGGGTACTCTTTACATCTGGAGGAGAAGAGATTTATTCTCCAAATACAGAAGGGCTTCTTCACAGTAAGAGGTGTGAAAATGTGGAAAAGACTCCCTCAAGAGCTGGTTCTGGCCAGGTCAGTAGATTGTTTTGAAGCAGAGTTCCAGGCTTTTTTTAATATTAAAAGCAGCTACAAAAAGTTTAGCTGCTGACTTTTAATAAACAGACACTTACCTATGGTCCAGTGATGCGGCCACATGGAGCCCCGCTCCTCTCCCTCTCCTTTTCTCTGCGCATCCATTGGAACTGTGGGCAGCTTCACTGCCGGAAACGCACTGCACATTCGCAAGTCCCACTGCGCTCTCCCAGTGGACAGGCACTCCTTTGGGACCTGTCACGTGTCCCAGACGATTGCTGAGAGGTAGGGACCGCCTAAGGGAGAGGAGTAGCCGCCTAGGCGGCCCATGGGCAGAAGGAGGAAGTGGGACAGGAAGTCCCTATCTAAAGAAGTCACCCACTCCCCCCCAAAATCAATTACATGCCAAATGTGGCATGTAAGGGGGGAGGAGTGCTTAAAGCAGAAGTTCAACTTTTGGGTGGAACTCAGCTTTAAGAAAGCCCTTGATTCTTTAAGCATAGTAAACATACCAAGTAGTGGCCCTTTTGAAACATCAATGTACCAGGAGGTATCATCCCTAAAGCTTATAAATCAAAGCAAGAACTAGAAAAAAATTGGACTTTTGTCTCCAATAGTAAATACACATTAGTGGAAATATCATCAGTTTTTATTTCATACAAAAAATACATTAAATCATGTTTAGTTCCATATACAGCATAAAAGCATATCATCCCATGTGTACAAGATCAATAAGTAATACCAACAACATATCTCAAGAACATCCCACTTGGAATGTCGATATGGTTAACTGGGATAGGGCTTGTGCGTTTCACAGGACACTCCGCTTCCTCAGGGCCTCTTAGCCCTTGTACACACGGTCGGACATTCCGACAACAAAATCCGCCAGATTTTGTTAGACGGATTTTGTTCGAAACTGGTGTTGCATACACACGGTCGGACAAAGTTGTTGGAAAATCCGATCGTTCAGAACGTGATGATGTTTGGTCGTTGCGACGGGACTACGTTGCGGCAAGTAGCCAATAGCTTTGGTCTAGGAATTTGATCTGAGCATGCGTGGCACTTTGTCCGATCGGAATTCTCTACAAACGATCAGACAAAGTCCGATCGGATCATGTTGTCGGAAAATTTTATAGCCCA
Source organism: Lithobates pipiens (assembly GCF_037356315.1). Taxonomy (NCBI): domain Eukaryota; kingdom Metazoa; phylum Chordata; class Amphibia; order Anura; family Ranidae; genus Lithobates; species Lithobates pipiens. The sequence goes on from NW_027507785.1 coordinate 69,328,442, forward strand.
GCTAGAAAACGTTGTCGGTCAGATATTCCGACAGAAACAGTCCGATGGAGCCCACACACGGTCGGATTATCCGACAACACGGTCTGATCGGACATTTTCCGTCGGAATGTCCGACCGTGTGCACAAGGGCTTAGACATCTTTCGTGTCCACATATGACAAAGTGTTTAATTCAAAACTAAGAATAGACAAAATATTAAGTTATTATCAGATAATCATGAACAATGACAACAACAATTTACAATCACAAAGGGTATCAGTTCAGCATGATACAGAGATGGAAAGTGAAGAACAAGCCAAAACTTATCATCTTCATGCAAAAAATATGAACATGAAGGTATTCCAGCTTAACCACTTGACCACTGGGCACTTAAACACCCTTAATAACCAGACCAATTTTCAGCTTTCGGTGCTCTCACATTTTGAATGACAATTACTCAGTCATGCAACACTGGACCTATATGAAATTTTTGTCCTTTTTTTCACACAAATGGAGCTATCTTTTGGTGGTATTTAATCACCGCTGGGTTTTTTATTTTTTGTGCTATAAAAGAAAAAATACAGAAAATTCTGTAAAAAAAATGCATTTTTCTTTGTTTCTGTTATAAAATTTAGCAGATTAGTAATTTTTTCTTCATAAATTTTGGCCAAAATTTATACTACTACATATCTTTGGTAAAAATAAGTACAAATTGGTGGATATTATTTGGTCTTTGTGAAAGTTATAGAGTCCACAAGCTATGGTGCCAATATCTGAAAATTGATCACACCTGAAGTACTGACGGCCTATTTCAATTCTTGAGACCCTAACATGCCAGAAAAGTACAAATACCCCCCAAATGACCCCTTTTTGGAAAGAAGACATTCCAAGGTATTTAGTAAGAGGCATGATGAGTTTTTTGAAGTTGTCATTTTTTCCCACAATTCTTTGCAATATCAAGATTTTTTTGACTTTTTTTTTTTTTCACAAAATTGTCATATTATCAGTTTATTTCTCACACAGCATATGCATACCACAAATTACACCCCAAAACACATTCTGCTATTACTCCCGAGTACGGCAATACCACATGTGTGAGACTTTTACACAGTGTGGCCACATACAGAGGCCTAACATGCAGGGAGCGCCATCAGGCGTTCTGGAGCACCCAGGACAATTCTGACATTTCTCTCCTACATGTAAAAATCATAATTTATTTGCTAGAAAATTACATAGAACCCCAAAACATTATATATGTTTTTTTAGCAAACACCCTGGAGAATACAATGGTGGTCATTGCAACTTTTTATCTCGCACGGTATTTGCGCAGCAATTTTTCGAAAGCTTTTTTTTGGAAAAAAAACAGTTTTGTGCTTAAAAAAAAAAAAACACAGTAAAGTTAGCCCAATTTTTGCATAATGTGAAAGATGAAGTTACACCGAGTAAATTGATACCTAACATGTCACTCTTCAAAATTGCACAGGCTCGTGGAATGGCGCCAAACGTCGCTACTTAAAAATCCCTATAGGCGATGATTTAATTTTTTTTTACTGGTTATATCTTTTGAGTTACAGAGGAGGTCTAGGGCTAGAATTATTGCTCTCGCTCTAACGTTCGCAGCGATACCTCACATGTGTGGTTTGAACACCGTTTTCATATGTGGGCGGGACTTACGTATGCGTTCGCTTCTGCATGCGAGCACATGGGGACAGGGGCGCTTTAAAAAAAAAAAAATTATTGTTCATTTTACTTTATTTATTTTAGTTTGACATTTTTTTCCCCAAAAATAAATTTTTTGATCACTTTAATTCCTATTACAAGGAATGTAAACATCCCTTGTAATAGGAATATGGCATGACAGGTCCTCTTTACAGTGAGATATGGGGTCAATAAGACCCTGCATCTCACCTCTAAGCTGGGAAGCCTGAAAAAAAAAAGATTCTGGATTTGATCGTATTGGCGAGTCGGTAGAAGCACCGGAGGGCGGCGGGAGGGGGGGGGGTGTCTATGGCTGGGTATTGCAGGGTATCACCGACTATGGCTGGTGTTGCAGAGCATTGCAGAGTGTTGCAGGGTATTGGTGGGTGTTGCAGAGCATTGCAGAGTGTTACAGAGCATTGCAGAGCGTTGCAGGGTATTGCAGAGGGCTGCAGGGTATTGCAGAGTGTTGCAGAGTGTTGCAGGGTATTGCAGAGTATTGCAGGGTATTGCAGGGTATTGCAGAGTATTGCAGAGTAATGCAGAGTAATGCAGAGTATTGCAGGGTATTGCAGAGTAATGCAGAGTATTGCAGGGTATTGCAGAGTAATGCAGAGTAATGCAGAGTATTGCAGAGTGTTGCAGAGTAATGCAGAGTGTTGCAGAGTAATGCAGAGTAATGCAGAGTGTTGCAGGGTAATGCAGAGTAATGCAGAGTAATGCAGAGTATTGCAGAGTAATGCAGAGTGTTGCAGGGTATTGCAGAGTAATGGCAGGGTATTGCAGAGTATTGTCAGGGAATTGAGGGGTTAATTTTCGGTGAGCAGTGATGTGGGTACTGCAGATGCAGCCCACATCGCTGCTGACACCGATCTCTTCCCCCTCCGCTGTTCCGATCGGTACAGAGAGGGGGAGGGAGGAACCGGCGTCATAACATGACGCCGGTTTGTTTACAAGTGATCACTCCGTCATTTGACGGAGCGATCACGTGGTAAACGGCCGCTATGAGTGGCCGTTTACCGTTTACCGTGATGCGCCGGGTCCTATGGACCCGGCGGTCACGGATGCTCTCGAGTGCGCGCCCCAGGGGGCGCGCGAGAGCAGAATTCTGGGAGGACGTCATATGACGGCCTCCCAGAGTTAAGAAACCGCCCTGTAGCCGTCATTCGGCTATAGGGAGGTTGTTAAGTGGTTAATGTGCATACGCAATTAAAAAAAAAGGTCAATTAAAGTATGGAAAAACAGGATAATGACGGTCTCTGCCTATCTCCTGTAATGTGCATGCTGTTGTCCCTGAAGTCTCCTGTAGCATTATATATACTACATACACCATATTACCAAAAGTATTGGGATGTCTGCACATGAACTTTAATGGCATCCCAGTCTTTGTCCGTGGGGTTCAATATTGTGTTGGTCCATCCTTTGCCGCTATGACAGCTTCAGGCTGTTCACAAGGTTTAGGAGTGGGAATGTTTGATTCCAGAAGCGCATTTGTGAGGTCAGGCACGGATGTCGGACAAGAAGAACTGGCTCGGAGTCTCCACTCTAAATCATCTCAAAGGTGTTCTATCGAGTTGAGGTCAGGACTGTGCAGGCCAGTCAAAGTCCTCCACCCCAAACTCATCCATGTCTTCATGGACGTTGTTTGTGCACTGGACCAAATCATTTGGTGGAGGGGGATTATGGTGTGGGGCTTTTTTTTCAGGGGTTGGGCTTGGCCCCTTATTTTTAGTGAAGTGAACTCTTAGGGTGGCAGCATAGCAAGACATTTCGGACAATTTCATGCTCCCACCTTTGTGGGAACAGTTTGGAGATGGACCCTTCCTGTTCCAACAAGACTGCACACCAATCTCAATACTTTAGACAACATAGTGTAGACAGACAGATAGATAGATGTTCTCAAATCTCAATAGCTTGTACATGTATATAATCTATCAAGTGTAAAAGGGGCATGACTACATGTTAACACTACAAATTCTGAATGAACCCTCTGCACGCTGCTACTGTGCTACATCCTTTCCAGCAAACTATGCAATGAAAACCAGGGATTTTTATCTTACACATATTGCAATACATGTTTAAGGTGGCCAACTGCATCAAAGTAATCCCTCTTATGGCTCTTACTTGAACCTAGTTGCTCTCCCCCACCTTGTGTCTGTTTGCCCCATGTTGGGATTCTGTCCACCAAAGCATTTGCAGTGGCAGAGCAGAGTAGGACTGGCCATAAGGGGTTGGGTGGCCTCCAGTGTACTGTATAGGAGTGACTCTGATGAGGTGGGGGGGGGGCCTTTGACAGGATGGGGTGACTCTGACACGTGGAAAATGTGGAGATAAAAATGGGTGGCATTTTAATGGCACCAAAAGAGTATTACAGCAGAATAAAATGCAAAAAGTTTATTGTACATCATGTTAAAAAGCAGATACACAGAGCAAAAACATACAGGTCCCTAATGTATATGAGTCACATATATAGATGCATGGATACACATATACCCCTGAAAGCAACATCCATCAAAATGTGGAATTCCACCCCAATGCATTTCAACATTTATTGTCCTTTTCTGACATGATGAGGTGACTCTGATGTGCTGGGAGAACCTCTTATGTGAAGTTATTTTCATCAAAGCAGTTGTGTGCAATGCCCCAGGTTCAGGCTTCCCATCGTTAAGTATGTAGCGGCCATAACCCGTTGCAGGGCGGCCTTGACTTAATGTGCTTACTGGTTAATTTCTCTTAGCCTGCTCTTCCACTTCTAGGGGTTCCCAGGGTTGATGCCCAACGACTTGAACACTGATACAGATGAAGTCCTCTTTAAACGGTTTTATTTTGCAGTAGAACTTTCAATTAACACAGTCTCTTAGGGAACAGAGGGCACAGGTGAAGAACTCAGGCACCTTGAACACCCAGAGAGTAGCCACTCGCAGCTGGGTACTTCAAGGCTGAACAGATCTCTAGCCAGAGATCATGGCAGTCAGCACGTTGACTCAAACTTGAACAAACAACTAAGGGTAAACAGGAACCTTTTTCCTCCGTACCTGGAAAGTTTCCCATCTCCTTTATGGTACTGGAAAAGTGTGAATTTGTCTATGTCATTCTCAACTCACTAACCAGGCACTTCTCAGGATGCCACTTGCCGGCCCTCCTCCGAAGAGTCCTCCCCCGGTCACTTCCACGAGCTGCGGTGTCCCTCCAAGCCGAGAGCACACCCGGACACTTTGAATCTTTCCTCAGTTACTGCGCCTCGGACCAGCAGGTTCTGAGACTCTGGAACGGATGGATCCCTACCCCAGACCAAGCGGGTCTATCAGGGGCCACTGACAGGAACACCCTGTGACCGGGACCCCTCATGGGGCTACCCAAGTCCTGGAACCAGACTAGACCAAACGAGTCTCTCGAACAAGACAGGAACCCCAAACACTTGACCCACACCCCTTTAAATACCCCTTCCCAGACTCCCCAGCGGGCCCCGGCACTCCCACTGATTGGCTCCAAGAAGGCCGATACCCAAACATCCAACCAGACTTGGTTCTAGCCTGTCATGTGCACCTCACCGCCCACATGACCAGGCAGAACTTCCAAACACAGCCTGGCCAGACTGGTGTTAAGGCCTACCTACACAATTAACCCTCAGAACCTTTACTGTTCTGAGGCCAAAAACTAAATTTACAGGCGTGTGACATTTGATCGCAAATGTCATCCGCTACAAGTAACTTTGACGTTTTTTGTACATTTTAGACTGGGGACTTTGGATTTTGCAAACTTTTAAAGGGTGCTGCAACTGAAAAAAGGTTGAGAAACCCTGAATTAAAGTAAGAGGCCTGAAACTGAAACTGTCCCTCTTTGGCCCTTGAGCTGCATACTAGTTTTGGCCAACTGAAAGTGAACTTTCTCAAAATACATTTTAATCAGCTACCGTTCAGGTTGGCCCTTAGTGTGTGTATCTTTATGACTGCAGGACAAAGCAACAGCTTACATATTTTATTACCCTCCCCCCCTTCCCAGCAGCACATACCTTACCTTTGCTCCAGACCACTCCATTCAGCCTAAATAAAACCCAATGTAGGCTCCAAGTTGCGCCAGTTGGAGATTATGCAGGGCCGACGGGGCCTCTCCCTGCACCTGGGGAGTGAGTCACATGCTCCTTCATACATAAAGCTGTTTTTTCCTTTAGATTTAACAAAACCATATAATATGAGGTCATACCTTAAGAGTTTAAATTTGTATGCAATCAGGCCGGCCCTTGCACTACATGGTTTTGGTAAATCTAAAGGAAATCAGACAACAAAAGTTGTATAATGTGTATGGGGTCTAAGAGTACCAGTTCTATTCTTTCCTCCTGATGGCTGAACAGACAGCAGGGGAGAAAAGGCCAGGTGAGTTTGTAGTACTAGGTATTAAAGCACACCAGTTACTTTGCTGGGCTAGGACAAAACCTAAAAAATTTGCTATAAAGCTGGAATGCCTTATCATATTATTTTGCAATGGCAGAAATTGCATTTGCAATTAAAAAACAAAAAACATTGCATATTTTTTACACCTAATGACATCCACGGACATATGTATTTAACAATAATACAAGAATATTTGACTATGTGACATTAGGAAAGCTTTTTGCAGAATTAACCACAGTTATCTATATGGATTTGTTTTGCCTTCCTCCAGATGAAAACTTAAGGAATTGAGAGAGGTTTTTGCTATTTTTTCCCAGGCTTTCTAAGTAAGGCTATGAACATAACTTCCACCGATTTGCTGTACAAAGCCATCAATACATTCCTCAAGCCAAGAATGGCAAACCTAAGTTGCCTTATTATATATTGCAGATCCACAAACCCACAGCTCCCTCTAGTGGAAGAATGTAACAGTGCAGAATGAAACAGCAACTTTGTTTAAAGGGGAATTCCAGCATATTTTTTACAGAATAGATTGAACATTGGAAACCGCACTTTGGTAATGTTTGCATTGTCAGATTGGTGAATTTATAATTAAAGCTGAACTCCAGGGGAGAAATAAAACTATCCTTGCAGGTGGGGCTCTCACCGCAACTGCAAGAGTAAAATCTAAAAGCTCTTTTTCATCTAGAATAGCTTTTGGTAAATCTCTTCTTTTGGAATTTATTGACATTATAGCATACAAAAAAGGACCATTAAACATGAACTATGGCACCCACACAGGAGCAGTACTCATCAGTCCAAACAAAAAAGCACAAAAATTGTACATAAAAAATACAGTTGTAAACAATTCCCAAAGTGTGTGGTTCGAGAAATGAAAGCTAAAACAAAAAAGATAAAACCTTGCCCTAAAAGATTTTAAGAACACCCCCTAAAAGATGAAGTTAGCTAAAGTTCCCAAAAAAGAAAAATGAACCCAGTATAAAATACAAATGTAAAAGGAGAAGGACATGGCACGTCAAATGGTGGAGGACACAGCGGCGGAGGGATCATCTAACCAGTCTGACCAAATGCCTTTCCTGGGATAAAACAATAGAAGCTAAGGAGAGTTCTGTGCGCCACAGTAGGAACCAAGTCCTCCACCAGACCCAACAAGCAGAGTCTAGGCGTTGGGGTAATAGTTACATAGTTAGTAAGGTTGAATAAAGACACCAGTCCATCCAGTTCAACCTGAGTGAGTGTCTACAATTTTCACTATCTCTGTACATTGCACACTACATTGGTCCCTTCCCCCAAGGAGCCCACAATCCAAGGTCCCCATTCATATACTAGGAGCAATTTTGGACAGAAGCCAATTAACCTACCTGCACCAGAGTACACAGAGGAAACCCACGCAGGCACAGGGAGAACATGCAAACTCCAGGCAGGTAGTGTTGTGGTTGGGATTTGAACCAGTGACCCTTCTTACTGCTAGGTGAGAGTGCTAACCACTACACCACTGTGCCACCAATGACATTGATAACATTACTCCAGAGGAGGGTAATTGCCGGGCAGACCCAAAATACATGAAAAAAATCTCCAGCTAGGTTAGTACATGGCCAACAGGCTGGGGAGACTTCGTGGTTCATCTTGTGAAACCTGCATGGGGTAGAGTAGGCAAGATGGAAGATTTTGAACTGGATGAGTTTATCTCTGGCGGACACTAGGCATTTGTTTGGCCATAGATGGTCGAATCTCGCCCAGTTCAGTAGTTCTATGGGCGGGCTGAATGTACCCATGTCGATCCATCGATTGACTTGAGTACAATTAGCATGTTGGGTTATCGGAATGCGATTATTGCCAGCAGCTAAAGCCGCTATCAATAATAACTCTGTTTACCCGACATGGACTCTCTCCTGCAGAAGGGATTCCCCATCTACGCTGACTGTGTTTATGGATGAATCAAGCAATTTTCTTTCCTCCAGCCCATGGTAACGCTTTCCCTAACGCAGGTGGTCAGACACTATAGCTGGCTAGTGTGTTCTTCACCTATAGCAGCCCCCTTTCCCATAAGGCAAGCAGGCCTACTGGTGCTCGGTTGCCCCCAGGACCTATACACACTGCTATAGTGCCTGGCCACCACACCAGGGCATACGTGAACTGAGCAAACAGGTACTTGCGGTTGGGAGAGTGGTTCAATGACAGTCCAGATAAAAGGCAGGCATGGTTTAGAGAATAGTCAATTTCCGATCCGAGTTCATTTACACATAAGTCCAATCTAGGAGAGCAGGGCAGACAAATAGGCAGCTTGATCAGGTATTTACACATTCTATCACAGGCATGAGACTGCAGGCTTGGCTGGCTTATAACAGGTTTGGTCTCCACCCAGACTCTGGCCACAATCATCACCTTGCAGGTGGACAGACAGACAAGGAGAATGCTAAGCCAAAATCAGGATCCTGGAATGTGGAAAATTTATATTGGTGACTGAGAGCCCCAGTATCCCGGTCCTAAACATATACTGTATCTTGGGGACTGAGAGCCCCAAAGAAAGTCATAAATAGTTGGTAAAGTCTGGTAAAAAAAAAAAAAAAAAGAACTTGGTAAATCCACTGAAGGGAGTTTCAGAAAAAGTATGTGAATGTTGGATGAACTTTAATTTTCAGTAAATTGATATAGCCAATCAAAGAAAAGGGGGGTGATTGAGCCTTAAAATCCAGTAGCACAGGGTGAAGATTGAGAGTAACCTGACGAGAAATATCTTTCGCAAAATAAGTGAATGTATCAACCCACAATAGCAGAAGGGCTCCAGAGGATAACGCTCTCGCTCCCTGGTCTATTGGAAAAAGTAACAATTTGTGCTAATTAACCTGGAGGTCTGTGATCTGAGAATTCTAGAATAGCTTTAAATGCCGTTTTTACTTACCCTATTCCTTGCTCCGCTTGGCAGCCAACACTCACCTCTTCCCCTGGATGCTCTGTTTTACGGGTGGGTCCCCTGCATCCTTGTTTACATTATAGGACTGATGGTCCTTCATTGTTCGTTATGACATCAACTGATGGACGGATTGCCAAACAGAAGCAGCTTCAGGGGAGGGGTCGCACAGAGGGGAGTCATTAGTACGGTATTTGTATATTGAAATCATATCCCCTCTCAAGCGTCTCTTCTCCAGAGAGAATACGTTCAGTGCTTGCAACCTTTCCTGATAACCAATATCCTTCAGACCCTTTATTAGCTTTGTTGCCCTTCTTTGTACTCGCTCCATTTCCAGAACATCCTTCCTGAGGACTGGTGCCCAGAACTGGACAGCATACTCCAGGTGCGGCCGGACCAGAGTCTTGTAGAGCGGGAGAATTATAGTTTTATCTCTGGAGTTGATCCCCTTTTTATTCTGTTTGCTTTGTTAGCAGCAGCATGGCATTGCATGCCATTGCTGAGCCTATCATCTACTAGGACCCCCAGGTCCCTTTCCATCCTTGATTCCCCCCAGTGTATAGCTTGCATTCATATTTTTGCCATCCAAATGCATTATTTTACATTTTTCTACATTGAACCATTTGCCATGTAGTTGCCCACCCCATTTATTTGTTCAGATCTTTTTGCAAGGTTTCCACATCCTGCAGAGAAGTTATTGCCCTGCTAAGCTTAGTATCGTCCGCAAATACAGAGATTGAACTGTTTACCCCATCCTCCAGGTCATTTATAAACAAATTAAATAGGATTGGTCCCAACACAGAACCCCCCGGGGGACCCCCCTACCCACCCCTGACCATTGCGAGTACTCCTCATTTATCACCACCCTCTGAACTCACCCTTGTAGCCAGTTTTAAATCCATGTACTCACCCTATAGTCCATGCCAACGGACCTTATTTTGTACAGTAAACAATTATGGGAAACTGTGTCATATGCTTTTGCAAAATACAGATACACCACGTCTACGGTCCTTCCTCTATCTAGATGGCAACTCACTTCCTCATAGAAGGTTAGTAGATTGGTTTGGCAAGAACGATTCTTCATGAATCCATGCTGATTACTCATAATGATACCGTTCTCATTACTAAAATCTTGTATATAGTCCCTTATCATCCACTCCAAGAGTTTACATACTATTAATGCTAACTGGTCTGTAATTCCCAGGGATGTATTTTGGGCCCTTTTTAAATATTGGTGCTACATTGGCTTTCTCCAATCAGCTGGTACCATTCCAGTCAGTAGACTGTCAGTAAAAATTAGGAACAATGGTCTGGCAATTACTTGACTGAGTTCCCTAAGTACCCTCGGGTGCAAGCCATCTGGTCCCAGTGATTTATTAATGTTAAGTTTCCCAAGTCTAATTTTAATTCTGTCCTCTGTTAACCATGGAGGTGCCTCCTCCATGATACCTTTGCCATCTCCCCATCCTTTGTAACCAGATGTCCTTCCTCATTCTTTATGGGGCCAATATGGTCTGTCCTCCCTTTTTTACAGTTTACATACCGTATATACTCGAGTATAGGCCGACCCGAATATAAGCCGAGGCCCCCAATTTACCCCCAAAAAAACTGGCAAACTTATTGACTCGTGTATAAGCCGAGGGTAAGACATGCCTGTCCATCCCTGTGTGTGTGTCCGTCCATCCCTGTGTGTCCGTCCATCCCTGTGTGTCCGTCCATCCCTGTGTGTCCGTCCATCCCTGTGTGTGTGTGTCTCCATCCATCCATCCATCCCTGTGTGTGTGTGTGTATCCGTGTGTGTGTGTGTGTGTGTGTGTGTGTGTGTGTGTGTGTGTGTGTGTGTGTGTCCAGCCTACCTGTGTCCTGAGCCTTTGTCCCAAGCCTCCGTCCCGTGCCGAGCCTCCTTGCCTCCGTGCCTCGCCGCCGTGCCTCGCCGCCGTGCCTCGCCGCCGTGCCTTGCCTCCGGTCCCGTCCCGTCCCGTCCCGTGCCGTGCCGTCCTGTGCCTTGCCTCCGTCCCGTGCCCTCTTCGTTCGTCGGCGGCCATTGTAAAATTCAAAAGCTGCGCCGCCGCCTTCGCCTGTGATAGGCGGAACACTGAATTTCCCAGCAGCCTGTGTTCCGCCTATCACAGACGTCGTATCATCCTCGTCCGTAGTACGAGGATGATACGAAGTCCGTGATAGGCGGAACACAGGCTGCTGGGAAATTCAGTGTTCCGCCTATCACAGGCGAAGGGGGAGCCGGAGGCGCGGCTTTTGAATCAGAATGGCCGCTGTCTGTCTGCTCGACACGCTGATCGAGCGGGCAGACAGCGATGACTCGAGTATAAGCCGAGGGGGGCACTTTCAGCCTCAAAAAAGAGGCTGAAAATCTCGGCTTATACTCGAGTATATACGGTACTTAAAGAATTTCTTGGGATTTTTTTTTGCTCTCCTCCGGTATGTTTCTTTCATGCTCTATCTTAGCCGTCCTTATTGCACCCTTACATTTCTTGTTGCATTCTTTATAAAGTCTGAATGATAATGATGATCTCTCAACCTTGTATTTTTTTAAGGCAAACCCATCTCTCCTCCGTGTTCTTTGTTCCTAAGATTTTATCCCAATTTATGCCTTCTGGCAAGGCTTGTAGTTTAGGGAAGTTGGCTCTTTTGAAAATCTTTTGAATTTTCTATTATGTCTTCTATAACAAGGACAACATCACAGTGGCAAACCAGCAGCTCACCAGGAGCAACTGGGGACCTTGGTATGAATCTCAGGCAAGACACTATCTGCATGGAGTTTGCATGTTCTTCCTGTGTTTGTGTGGGTTTCCTCCTACACTCCAAAGCCATGCTGGTAGGTTACCTGGCTCCTGTTTAAATTGGCCCTAGTATGTGTGTAATAATTAGCTGTGTTATAACCTTCATCAGACATGTTGCCCAGAGAGTTTGCCACATAATGTCAGAGAGTTGGATACGACTGAATGGTTATACCAATATAATTATATATATATATATATATATATATATAATATGAGGGCCATCCACCATAATGCATCGAGACGTGAATGCTACTAGACCTCTGAAGGTATGCTGTGGTATGTGGCACCAAGCTCCTAGTAGCAGAACCTTTACGTCCAGGAAGTTGAGAGGTAGGGCCTCCATGGATCAGACTTTCCTTTCCAGCACATCCCACAGATGGATTGAGATTTGAGATCTTGAGAATCCGGAGGCAAAGTCAACACCTCAAACTTTTTGTGTTCCTGAAACCATTCTTGAATTTCAGAACTGGACCACAGAGAGATATATATATATATATATATATATGTGTGTATATGTGTATGTATATATATATATATATATATATATATATACACCGAATATCTCAAAAAAGTGAGTACACCCCTCACATTTTTGTAAATATGTTATTATATCTATATTATTATATCTTTATCTTTATTATATCGTAACTTTGCTACAATGTAAAGTAGTGAGTGTACAGCTTGTATAACAGTGTAAATTTGCTGTCCTCCCAAAATAATTCAACACACAGACCTTAATGTGTAAACCGCTGTCAACAACAGTGAAAATGTACAATTTTTGCCCAATTAGCCATTTTTCCTCCCTGATGTCATGTGACTCGTTAGTGTTACAAGGTCTCAGGTGTGAATGGGGAGCAGATGTGTTAAATTTGTTGTTATCGCTCTCATTCTCTCATAGTGGTCACTGGAAGTTCAACATGGCACCTCATGGCAAAGAACTCTTTGAGAAACTAAAAAAAAAATTATTGTTGCTCTACATAAAGATGGCCTAGGCTATAAGAAGATTGCCAAGACCCTGAAACTGAGCTGCAGCACGGTGGCCAAGACCATACAGCAGTTTAACAGGACAGGTTCCACTCAGAACAGGCCTCACCATGGATGACCAAAGAAGTTGAGTGCACATGCTCAGCGTCATATCTAGAGGTTGTCTTTGGGAAATGGACATTTGAGTGCTGCCAGCATTGCTCTAGAGGTTGAAGTAGTGAGGGGCCAGCCTGTCAGTGCTCAGACCATACGCCACACACTGCATCAAATTGGTCTACATGCCTCTTCTAAAGATGATGCACGGGAAAGCCTGCAAACAGTTTGCTGAAGACAAGCAGGCTAAGGACATGGATTACTGTAACCATGTCCTGTGGTCTGAGGATACCAAGATAAACTTATTTGGCTCAGATGGTGTCACGTGTGTCTTGTCTACAGTCAAGCATGGTGGTGGGAGTGTCATGGTCTGGGGCTTCATGAGTGCTGCAGGCACTGGAGAGCTACAGTTCATTGAGAGACCCATGAATGCCAACTTGTACGATGACATACTGAAGCAGAGCATGATCCCCTCCCTTTGAAGACTGGGCCGCAGGGCAGTATTCCAACATGATAACGACCCCAAACACACCTCCAAGATGACCACTGCCTTGCTAAAGAAGCTGAGGGTAAAGGTGATGGACTGGCCAAGCATGTTTCCAGACCTAAACCCTATTGAGCATCTGTGGGGCATTCTCAAACAGAAGGTGGAGGAGCGCAAGGTCTCTAACATCCACCAGCTCTGTGATGTCTTCATGGAGGAGTGGAAGAGGACTCCAGTGGCAACCTGTGAAGCTCTGGTGAACTCCATGCCCAAGAGGGTTAAGGAAGTGCTGGAAAATGGTGGCCACACAAAATATTGACACTTTGGGCCAAATTTGGACATTTTCACTAAGGGGTGTACTCACTTTTGTTGCCAGCGGTTTAGACATTAATGGCTGTGTGTTGAGTTATTTTGAGGGGACAGCAAATTTACACTGTTATACAAGCTGTACACTCACTACTTTACATTGTAGCAAAGTGTCATTTCTTCAGTGTTGTCACATGAAAAGATAGAATAAAATATTTACAAAAATATGAGGGGTGTACTCACTTTTGTGAGATACTGTATATATACAGTTGTGCTCATACGTTTACATACTCTGGCAGAATTTATGATTTCTTGTCCATTTTTCAGAGAATATGAATGATAACACAAAAACTTTTCTTTCACTCATGGTTAGTGTTTGGCTGAAGCCATTTATTATCAATTAACTGTGTTTACTCTTTTTAAATCATGATCACAACAGAAACTACCCAAATGACTCTGATCAAAAGTTTACAACTTAGTTCTTAATACCTTGAAGTCTTTTGTAGTATTTGTGGATGAGACTCTTTATCTTCTCAGATGGTAAAGCTGCCCATACCTCTTGGCAAAAAGCCTCCAGTTCCTGGAAATTCTTGGCCTGTCTTGCATGAACTGCATGTTTGAGATCTCCCCAGAGTGGCTCAATGATATTGAGGTCAGGAGACTGAGATGGCCACTCCAGAACCTTCCCTTTATTCTGCTGTAGCCAATCACAGGTCGACTTGACCTTGTGTTTTGGATCATTGTCATGTTGGAATGTCCAAGTACGTCCCATGTGCAGCTTCCTGGCTGATGAATGCAACTTTTCCTCCAGTATTTTTTGATAACATACTGCATTCATCTTGCTATCAATTTTGATCAGATTTCCTGTGACTTTGTAGCTCACACATCCCCAAAACATCAGCGATCCACCTCCGTGTTTCACAGTAGGAATGGTGTACCTTTCATCATAGGCCTTGTTGACTCCTCTCCAAATGTAGCGTTTATGGTTTTGGCCAAAAAGCTAAATTTTGGTCTCATCACTCCAAATGATTTTGTGCCAGAAGGTTCGAGGCTTGTCTCTGTGCTGTCTGGTATATTGTAAGCAGGATGCTTTGTGGCATTTGCGTAGTAATGGCTTTCTTCTGGTGAATCGACCATGCAGCCCATCATTCTTCAGCCACACCACATGTTTTCAGAGAGTCCTGTATTTCACCTGAAGTTATTTGTGGGTTTTTCTTTGTATCCCGAACAATTTTCCTGGCAGTTGTGGCTGAAATTTTAGTTGGTCTACCTGACCATGGTTTGGTTTAAACAGAACCCCTCATTTTCCACTTCTTGATTAGAGTTTGAACTCTGCTGATTGGCATTCTCAATTCCTTGGATGTCTTTTTATATCCCTTTCCTGTTTTATACAGTTCAACTACCTTTTTACGCAGATCCTTTGACAATTCTTTTGCTTTCCCCATGACTCAGAACCCAGAAACGTCAGTGCAGCACTGGATGAAAGATACAAGGGTCTGTCAGGAGTTCAGAAACTCATTGACCTTTTATACACACACACTAATTACAAGCAAACAGATCACAGGTGAGGATGGTTATCTTTAATAGCCATTCAAACCCTTGTGTCAACTTGTATGCATGTTATCAGGCCAAAATCACCAGGGTATGTAAAGTTTTGATCAGAGTCATTTGGGTAGTTTCTGTTGTCACTATGATTTAAAAAGAGTAAACACAGTTGATTGATAAGAAATGGATTCAACCAAACACTAACCATGAGTGAAAGAAATGTTTTTGTGTTATCATTCATATTCTATAAAAAATGCCAGAGAAATCATAAATTTTGCCAGGGTATGTAAACTTGTGAGCACAACTGTATGTATATATATATATATATATATATATATATATATACAGTATATAGCAGGGATATTCAATTAGCGGACCTCCAGTTGTTGCAGAACTACAAGTCCAATGAGGCATAGCAAGACTCTGACAGCCACAAACATGATGGGAGTTGTAGTTTTGCAACAGCTGGAGGTCCGCTAATTGCATATCCCTGTGCTAGGGGGTCCCTCGTAGTCTGCCTTCTTCAATGCCTGGGCTGGTGACATCACTTCCCCTCGCACCGCACAGTCATCTAGGACCTGTCACGTGTCCCAGATGACTGTGCGGTGTATCACGGCGCCCTGCGCCGCTCGCGCAGTGGGTGCCTGGACGTGAAGCCACAGCCGGGTGCACACAGTAAGAATGCCGGCGCTGTGAGCGGAGCAGGGAATGAGGGGGGGGGGGGGGCTTCGTTCCCCCGCATCGCTGGACCCTGGGACAGGTAAGTGTCCGATTATTAAAAGTCAGCAGCTGCAGAATTTGTAGCTGCTGACTTTTACATTTTTTTTTTTTTTTTTTTTTTTTTTTAGGGGGCACCCCACTTTACGCTTCATACACACTATCAGATTTCCTGCTGATTTCCAAAACCATATAATGAGGTCAAACCTTAGGAGTTTCAATTTGTATGCAATCAGGCAGGCCCTTGTACTACATGGTTTTGGTAAATCTGAAGACAAAAATCAGCAGAAAATCTGATGGTGTGTATGGGGCTTTAAATGTGAGATCTGGGGTCGAAAAGAACTCAGATCTCATGCTTACGCTAAAATGCAAAAAAAAAAAAGAATTTATTGTAATTTTTTTTTTTTTTTTTATTACAAATGCATTTTTTTTCTCTAGCTATGCTGGGAACTCAGTGTGCTCTCCTCCAATGATCACGCTTGTCCTGATTTATAAATTCATTGACTTATAAAAAGGAAAAAAGGTAATTTTTTTTTTTTATGTATACTAAAATGTTTTGCATTTCATTTCTATTTTAAACTGAATGGGTTGTTTTACATGGTGATCATTTACAATCACTTTAAGTTCCACTTTAATATGAAATCAGGCAGGCCCTTGAACTCCATGGTTGGGGGTAGATCTAGGGAAAGGCTGAACCACTCCAGGTAGTGGACTGAGAATGACGCCATCCTCAATGTGGAAGTAACAGATTCTGGCTCAGCACAAACGATAACGAAGGAGGAAAATCTGGACAGCCGCACTCCAATATACGCCTTTATTGTATAAAACCATCAAAGTTCATGTAACAGCAGAAGCAGGGGCAAGATAACTGACGCGTTTCACAACATTAATGTTGCTTAATCATAGCTAAATGACCATACATTATGTTGGCAAATTTATACTGATGTAAAATATATCACATGATACACTTAATAGTCTTTAATTGTGAACATATGCGGTCAAGCAAGAGAGACATAAAGGGCTCGTGGAAAACACAGAGGTTGACCACATAAACAAGGTAATCAGAGAATTTGTAAATTAAAAACATATTGAAAATTAAGAAAAAGAAATCAATCGGCCTCAAAGTGATCACTTTAAAAATGGCAATTATAAACATCACCACGTGTATTCCAGGAAAATGTATGAGAACATGAAACGGTAAACAGTAAAACATTTGCATTCTATTATAAACCAAAAATATGTGCATATGGTTACGAAGTAACCTTTAACCACTTGCCGACCGCTGCACGCCAATATACGCCGGCACAATGGCAGCGGTGAGCAAATGAGCGTGCAGGTACGTCCCCTTTAATTTGCGGGCTAGTGGACATGCGTGCGCCTGCCACGTAGTGCATGGCCGTGCCCACAGGTCCCCGTGGACTCTGTGTGCCGGATTCCCGCGATCGTGTCACGGAGGGGCAGAATGGGGAGATGCCTATGCAAACAAGGCATTTCCCTGTTCTGCCTAGCAACATGACAGCAATCTACTGCTCCCCGTCATGGGGGGGGGGGGCAGTGATTTCTGTCATGTTGTAGTGAGCCTATCCCCCCTACAGTTAGAATCACTCCCTAGAACACACTTAACCCCTTGATCGCCACCTAGTGTTTGACCCCCTTCCCTGCCAGTGTCATTTACACAGTAATCAGTGCATTTTTATAGCATTGATCGCTGTATAAATGTGAATGGTCCCAAAATAGTATCAAAAGTGTCCGATGTGTCTGCCGCAATGTCGCAGTCACGATAAAAATCGCAGATCTCTACCAAAAAATTATAATAAAAATGCCATAAATCTATCCGCCATTTTGCACAAACCAATCATTATATGCTTATTATGATCTTTTTTACCAAAAATATGTAGACGTATACATATCAGCCTAAACTGAGGAAAAAAATCATTTTTTTATATTTTTTTGGGGATATTTATTATAGCAAAAATGAAAAAATATTGCTTTTTTTTCAAAATTTACGCAGTTTTTTTGTTCATAGCGCAAAAAATAAAAACCGCAGAGCTGATCAAATACCCCCAAAAGAAAGCTCTATTTGTGGGGAAAAAAGGATGTCAATTTTGTTTTGGTGTAACGACGCACGTCCGCGCAATTGTCAGTTAAAGCGACGCAGTGCCGAATCGCAAAAAGTGCTCTGTTCTTGAAGGGGGTAAATCTTTCCGGGGCTGAAGTCGTTAATAATGAAAAAACATATGCCTAAAACATATATACTGAAACATATAAAAACATACAATGATTGTAAGTAAAAATGTCAGTTTCGTGAAACGCCAATGGGTGAAAGTACAGGTACAAAAATTTCAAAATCGCAGGATCTGGTGAATAAATATAAATGAACGAAAATCTCAATGGATTAATAATAGCAATAATAGACCCACCACCCATGGTGACATGAAAGGACAAACGTAGACATTTTACAGATATTCAAATGTCAAATACATTAAACCTGGTTAAGATATATGGATACAGAGGGGTAGAAGACCTAGAGAAAAACAAAAACATATAACTAAAGAATACATACAAGAGAAACCTATATCCTAGCATTTGTTGATGTTAATGGCTGTATTGCCAGTAACAGCAAAAGTAGACATGTAGAATACACCATGCACTAGATGAAAAAGATAATACTAATATAGTGACAACAGGAAGGACGATCTAAAGGAGATTGTACAATCAGATTATATAGTGTATGGTCATTATGACTGCAGAACAGATCTTAACTGATCTTACTGTAGAGATCTGTTGCTTTGAGCATTATTCAGACCCCCGGGAACTTAGACAAGGTTTAGATCATGGGTCTTCAAACTATGGGCCTCCAGTTGTTCAGGAACTACAATTCCCATCATGCCTAGTCATGTCAGTGAATGTCAGAGTTTTACAATGCCTCATGGGATGTGTAGTTTCACAACAGCTGGAGGGCCGTAGTTTGAGGATCCCTGCCCTAGCAACAGGCATTTAGAGGTGAGTACATTTTTTTTTTTTATTAATGAATTTTAAGCGATTTTTCTTTTTTTGGTGGCAACAACACTTTAAGAGGTCCTGTCATGCTTTTTTTTTCTATTACAAGGGATGTTTACATTTCTTGTAATAGGAATAAAAGTGACCCTTTTTTTTTTAAATACAGTGTTAAAAAAAAAAATTAAAATAAATAAGACTTTTTTTAGTTTTTAAAATGCCCCGTCCTGCCGAGCTTGCACGTAGAAGTGAACGCATACATAAGGTATGTGATCTGGCACAAAGCAGCCGCCCTGCCGCAGTATATGTACGGTGGGCGGTCCGCAAGCGTTTAAGGAAAGCGAGGGGATGAATCAGCTGACCAGGTTGCACCCATAATTACTAGAACATCACCATTGCGTAACCAAAAGGAGAAATTCCATTTGAATGTATAACACAAAAATGCAGAGATCGATAGAGATCTTACCATGCACAACGGATAGCCAGTGACCAGTTCCAGTAGTACATAGCTTTTTTTTAATCAATTAAATGCCTTTTTCAATAAAATGCTGACGGTACAGCCATAACGCAAAATTTACAGAGATACTGATTGTTAAAAAAAAAAAACAATGTAAGAAGCTACAGCATTACCACCACCACCACCACACGCACACACACTTCCCTTTTTGGTCCTTAAATCTCCACACACATTACAATGTGATTGTACAACCTTCTTTAGAATTATGAACTATGTAGTACAGGGGTCTACTTGGAAATATACGACTTGGATTGATAAGGTAGGTCTCTCTTGGTTAGTGTGCTGCTACTAACTAGGACAGTGAGATGGGCTAAAACCAGCCCTAGTGTGATTGGCTTCCAAAATTACCTTCAAAGACCATAAGGGGGCAACATTTAGCAATAGAAGCAAATGTAAGAATTTGAAGCAGTATTAAGCTCAAACGCAAACATTTATTATATTGCAGCTTACCAATACTTAGATGTGATGGCTACACTCGTTTTCATTTTAGCCTTTCTTTTTAGGCTTCCAGCCGTTAGGTCTGTTGTTTTGCAAAAGAACAAGCTCTCCAGCAGAATGTATCAGTTACAGAGATAAGGCAAACCATTTAACACTAGTGCTTACAATGGTCAATATATATACAGTGGCCTTGAAAGAAGTATTCATACCCCTTGAAATTTTCCACATTTTGTAAAAACGTAAATGTATTTTATGTGATAGACCAAAACAAAGTGGCACATAATTGTGAACTGGAAGGAAAATGATAAATGGTTTTCAAATAGTTTTAGAAATAAATATGTGAATAGTGTGGGGTACATTTGTATTCAGCTCCCCTGAGTCAATACTTTGTAGAACCGCCTTTCACTGCAATTACAGCTGCAAGTCTTTTTGGGGATGTCTCTACCAGCTTTGCACATCTAGAGAATTACATTTTTGCCCATTCTTCTTTGCAAAATAACTCGAGCTCTGTCAGATTGGATGGAGAGCGTCTCTGAACAGCAATTTTCAAGTCTTGCCACAGATTCTCAATTGTATTTAGGTCTGGACTTTGACTGAGCCATTCAAACACATGAATATGCTTTGCTCTAAACCAAGGATATGCAATTAGCGGACCTCCAGTTGTTGCAGAACTTCAAGTCCCATGATGCATAGCAAGACTCTGACAGCCACAAGCATGGCACCCAGAGGCAGAGGCATGATGGGACTTGTAATTTTGCAACAGCTGGAGGTCCGCTAATTGCCTATCCCTGATCTAAACCATTCCATTGTAGCTCTGGCTGTATGTTTAGGGTCGTTGTCCTGCTGGAAGGTGAACCTCTGCCCGTCTCAAGTCTTTTGCAGACTATCAGGTTGTCTTCTAAGATTGCCCTGTATTTGGCTCCAACTATCTTCTCATCATCTCTGACCAGCTTCCTTGACCCTGCTGAAGAAAAGCATCCCCACAACATGGTGCTGCCACCACCATGTTTCATAGTGGGGATGGTGTGTTCAGGGTGATGTGCAGTGTTAGGTTTCCGCCAGACATGGCATTTTGCTTTCAGGCCAAAAAGTAGAATTTTGGTCTCATCTGACCAGAGCACCTTCTTCTACGTGTTTGTTGTGTCCCCCACATGGCTTCGCACAGACTGCAAACAGGACTTCTTAGACCCCTTTCACACCACACCGCCCATTGCGTTAGCGGTAAAACGCCGCTATTTTACCGCCGGATTTGCACCGCATTTTAGCCGCTAGCTGGGCGCTTTTACCCCCTGCTAGCGGCCGCAAAAGGGTTAAAACCACCAGCAATACGCCGCAATAGCGGCGTTTTGCCGGCGGTATTACAGCGCTGCCCCATTGATTTCAATCGGGAGCAGCGGTGGAGGAGCGGTAAACACACCGCTCCTTCACCGCTCCAAAGAAGCTGCTGGCAAGACTTTTTTCTGATGTCCTGCCAGCGCACCGCTGTAGTGTGAAAGCCCTCGGGGCTTTCACACTACACACAATGGTGCAGCTTCTTTAGGGCGGATTGCAGGCGCTATTTCTAACGCTATAGCGTCTGCAAAACGCCCTGGTGTGAAAGGGGTCTTACTGCTTTCTTTCAACAATGACTTTCTTCTTGACACTCTTCCATAAAGAGCAAAAGAAAAAAACTGCGCTGGACAATAAACTAAACGAAATAGCTGCAACACAAAGTGAGATACACACAAAATACAATAAAAACAAAAAAGGTTGCGCTCTAAACTATGACCTTAAAAAACCTCAGTGAATGAGTGTTGATCTCATATATAAACTTCCAAAGTGAATGAAGCTTTTTTTTTTTTTTTTTTTATTATTATTATTAGTACCTTCATGACAAGAGAGACTCGGCTGAGGATTTTACAGACCAAAAGTGATGGCAAAGTTTACTTTAAAAAAATAACAAAAAATGTTATACTTACCTGCTTTGTGCAAAGGTATTGCCTAGAGAGGCCTGATCCTCCCCTTCTGTGGTCCCCATCGGTGCTCCTGGCTCCTCCTCTTCTCAATGTGTAATAATAGGAAGCTGGTTCCCAAGGTGGCACACCTACAGGTTTGAACCTAAACTGCGATACACGCGTCCTTTGACAAAGACAGCATTGGCTTGGGCCCGCCCTGCGCTCCACCATCACAGGATTTGAGAACCCATGAAAAATGACAGATGGGCACAGGACTGGATCAAGCCAGATAAGTATAAGGTGGGTGAGGGGGCAACATTGCTACCTATACATTTTTTACCTTATTGCAGGCAATACATTAACCGCTTCCCGACTGCTGCACACAGATATACTGCGGCAGAAGGGCAAATACAGGCAGATTAATGTACCTGTATGTTGCCCTTTAAGAGGCGGCTTTCAGGCGCACCCGCCGGGAGCTCCGTGACGATGAGAACGGGTCCCGCGGACTCTATGTCCACGGGCATGCCGACGATCATCTCGGGGAGATGCTAATGTTAACAAGCATCTCCCTGTCCCTGTAATTGGGAGCGGTGATCAGTGACGTGTCACACACAGTGAGACTAGACAACTTTCGCTCAAAACCCTCAAGAAATGGATACAAGGATAATAAACAAACAATTGGTTGGAGTTTATAACTCCAATCTCCATATATACGTCAAATAGGTTGATAGGTAAGTGCAAAGTTATTGTAGGGGGTTTTTTAGCAACTCGTGGCTGGAAACAGCCATGGTAGAAGTAACAGGCTGAGCCAGACTGGTGTATACGCTGGATCATTAGGAGCTGAAACAGTCTTTAACTCAGGAGTGAAAGCAGTACACAGAGACCCCTCAAGGGACCTCATTTAAGGATTTGCGGTAACTCAAAATCAGTCTCTGCAGCCGATAACTTGGAAGCTGCAGGCAAATCAGATATAGAATCTGCAGGAGAGGGTGTGGGAATCTACTTATGGCCTCTTTAACCAGATTTAGGAAATATCTGGGTGATATGTGTCAAAGTCTTGCGTGACCATAGAAAAGACTTCAGCCAGAAGAGCCAAACCCAACATAGCTATAAAACGACTCAGAAGGGAGGACAGGCTAAGAGCAGAATAGAAGGTAACCTGATTCCAGGCTGCACACATCAACACCATCAGTAGGTGTGCTGCAAGCAGCCACAGAATTGTTAGACATGAGATGGGGGCACCCAACACAGCAGGGTTGTCCCCTCTTTCTAGGGTGACAAGGCCTCAGGTACTCATAAAACCTAGACAGCTGTTAGCAGGTGAAGGTCAGAAGGCTGAAGGTGACCTTAGTCACTGAAGACTTGCAGCAGAAACAAATCAAAGATAAAGTTTCTTATGTGGCTCTTTGCAAGCAGGAGCCACAGCAGGGATATATTTCCTGTTGATTGGCAGGAAAGAGCAGAGCTGCATGGCAGTACACCCGGTAGATGACATCAGTGCCAAGTCCTACAGATTTAACCCTTTCTACAGCAAATCCAGGGGGAACAGGAATAAAGGGGCCCAGCGCTTTTGACAGTCTTCAAAGAGGGCAAGCACCCAATGCAAAGCATTGGATCTGGAAAGCAATCTGCAACTCTTACCAGAACAGAGTACAACGCACTTCACATGGAACCCAGTGCCCAAAGGTCCCTTTTGGTTTATCCCTGTAATGTCCAGACCATCGAGGCCGACACAGGGACAACTTCTGAAGAGGACTTCCATCTTCTTAATATACCAAGAAAAGTTGGGTTAGAGCTGGTAGAGTGGAGTTATCACGGGCTGGCCTATAGTTTGTCCGACACTCCTGTAGGAGAGTAAAAGGAGTACACAACCCCCCCCCCCCCCCCCCCCCCCCCCCCCAAATGGAGGGAGAAAAAAAAAAAAAGTATAGTAATTTTCAGGAAACCGGTCACAGCTTAGCCAGCCATTGAAGACTTCTTCCTAAGAACGTAAGGAGATTAGCCATCATGCTGTTCCTTTGGCATGTGTTTGACTGGCCCCAAAGTATAATGCAGAGCAGGTGTTTTAACCTCAGTTACCATATTCTTGTCTTGACCTGGTAACATGAAATATGGACAGACAGCGCAGAAACCACCTTTTAAAAAGGTCAGCGCGTATATTTATCTAATGCACAGTATAAGTACTGTTATTAGCCATTAGTAGCTCCCTGATGTAGCTAAATAATTTAACACTAATCTGGCATCAACCTCCTTACATTACATATGACCATGCCTGCGCCTCTTCACAATATAGACATAACACTTTTCGTCCATACAGGGACAAGACAGACATTTAACACCCCTTCCCCCAATGCCATATACTCGTCTTTCTATTGATCCTCCTGCTCCAAAATGAGTCTGCAGCTTGCTCCCCCTTTTAGATGCAAGAGTGCTGGCACCATGATTGGTGCAGTGCTGTCAGTGGGGCAGGGAAGAGTCTGTGTAAGCTGTGAAAATTTGAAGCCTACACAAAATCTTTATTTCGGAGGTGCCGACATCTTAAGGAAATGGTGCTGATGTGTGGAAGGGCGAGTGTGTACTGCTGAAGAAGAGGGGGCGAGCTCAAAACTGAGGTCATACAGTAAAAATGCAGGGCATCACCACATCTCCCTGCGCTTTACACAGTTGTGATGCAGACCGCAGCGCTGACATCACATTAGTGTTGCGAGAAAATTATATAAAATAGGCACTGAGCACTGTCCAAAATGAGAGTCTGGAGTGTTTTGGGCTTTAAAATAACACTTTCACCTTAATGCATCTCTGCATTAGGGTAAAAAGTGTCCCATTACTTGCATCACTCTCTCAGTACTAACCCCCCCCCCCCCCCATTATACTTACCCGAGTCCAATCTCTTTCCTGCACTGTGCCCCATTTGCTGAGGCACCACCACCAGATAGCATTGGCTCCTGCTGCTGTCAATCACATTCTGAGGGAGGGGCTAATCCACACTCTATATCAGTGATGGCAAACCTTGGCACCCCAGATGTTTTGGAACTACATTTCCCATGATGCTCCACTACACTGCAGAGTGCCAGAGCATCATGGGAAATGTAGTTCCAAAACATCTGGGGTGCCAAGGTTCGCCATCACTGCTCTATATCAATAGAGGCACACAGCCCAGTTCAGGAGCACGCCCGCAGGTGAGCACTCTCATACCCTGTTACCCCGAAAATAAGACCTAGCGTGATTGTCGGTGATGGCTGCAATATAAGCCATACGCAGTTTTCCCTGAAAATAAGCCCTACCCTGTAAATAAGGAGTAACTAGGGCTTATATTGCAGCCATCACTGACAATCACGTTAGGTCTTATTTTCGGGGGAAATTGGGTAGCAAGCGCGCGTGCGTGTGCGCGTACAAAGCCTTACACCAGGAGGATGTTTGGGTCACAGCCCTACACTCTCCCCCGAATAAACCATAACCAGCTGAAAAAACCTATACATGACATCAAATTATAAATACAGCAATCAATATGAACTACTGAGCAGGTAGCCCAACACCTAGACACACAACTACTACAGACTAGGAGGAGTGCTTCTGTAATCAGAGGGAAGTCCATTTGTGAAGACAAAAGCAAGGGAAGAGACAACAGCGCAGACCTCCAGTGTAGTGAAAGGCTCAAATGGCTTTATTAAAAACATGTTAAAGAGCACAGTCAAAAGGATAGGAAGGATGAGCAGCCAGAGTGTCCAGATGACAGGTGAAAAGCTGGGCTGTATGCTAAAGGTCTCTGCTGCTCTTGCTCGCCTCACCCAACCTCAAGGACAGCCAGAAGTGGGGGGGCGCAGGACGCGTTTCAAGGACTCGTTAGGTTGAAGAGTCCTCGAAATGTGTTCTGCGAACCCACTTTTACAGGGGACCATCATCCACTGAGAGCGGTCCTTGGGATTAAGCAAGCTGAGCAAGAGCAGCAGAGACTTCTAGCATCCAGTCCAGCTTTTCACCTGTCAGCTGGCCACAAAGTGATCCAGAAGCTCTGGCTGCTCATCCAGCCTATCCTTGTGACTGTTTAAAGTGGTTGTAAACCCTTGCAAACCACTTTGACCTACAGGTGAGCCTAGATTAAGGCTTACCTGTAGGTCCAAGAAATATCTCCTAAACCTACGTGGTTTAGGAGAGATTTACTAAAAAGACAGTGACAGCTGTCTACAGCTCATGTGCTGTAGACTGCGGCACGCAGGTGCACTATCGGCGTTAGCAGCATTGTGCTGCTAACAGCGATAAGCCATCAGTGGCGGCTCCCGTGCGCATGCGCGGGAGTGACGTCATCGCTGCTCCGGCACTGAGCGTGGCCGGAGCAGCGATACCCGGAAGAAGATGGACGCTCCGGACTACAGGGGACAGCGGTGACATCGCTGGCTCCTGTCTCAGGTAAGTGACACATAATGGGCTACTATGCGATGCATAGTAGCCCATTATGCTTTACCTTTGCAGGGAGACAAAGAGGAAGTAAACCCATCAGGGTTTACTTCCTCTTTAAGTGGGCTCTCTCGTAGACTATATGCGCCCGTTCACATTTTGAGCATACATGTTTTTAATAAAAGGTCTGCACTGTTTTCTCTCTTCCCTTGCCTTTGGATGCCTATGGTGGCACACCGAGGAGAGGGGAAGCCCAGAGCGCTGGCAGGAGAAGCAGAAGCATGGTGCTGCTCTGTGCAATACCATTGCAAAGAGCAAGTGAAGTAAAACACGTTTATTATAAAAAGAAGTGGCACTTTTCTGACTCCTCTTACTACCCCCCCCCCCCCATAGGACACTTTTTGGGGGGGGGGGGGGGGAGCAGGTACCTGGTTTTGACAAGTAGCCACTTCTACTTTTGCTCGGATCACCTAGGTCCCCCTTCCCCCCCCCATTCAATAAATCACAGCGTGCTTCCCTTAGTAGACAAGTTTACGCAGGAAGAGCCAGCCCAGGCGACAACATGGCTTAATCGCTAGACAGGCAAGTGTACTTAAAAAAAAAAAATAAATAAATAAAAAAAAACCCACAAAACACTGTGCTGTGAGCGCACACACCCACAGCACAGACAGGGGGGGGGGGGGGGGGGGGGACAGGAAACTCCCAATGCATACTTGCCATCAGGAGCTTTACGATCATGTGACAGTCAGAGCAGTCACATGACCTGTACGCCCAACGCCTGGTATCTAGAAGTTCTAGATGAAGCAGCATCGGGAAGGGGATAAATCGCAGATTACAAATCCTTAGATGCGATGGATGCATTTGTTGTCTGTCTTTTTTTTCCACCTGGGGATCCTGCCAGCAAGTCTGTTATTTTTCAACTCACTTTACCAGACCAAGCTGTCCAGATAAAAAAGGCAGTTACAGAGTTGAGACAAACCATTTATTGTACCTATTGCCAGCTAAAATCTGCTAGTAAGCTCTACCCTCCCCACCAGACAAATAAGGCTACTGTTCAAAGCATCACCAGGTGAAAAAGAAAAGAAAAGGCCTGAAAAAAAAAAATAAAAAAAAAAAAAATAAAACTGATGCAGTCACCCCATATTAAAGTGTTACTAAAACCAGGAACCTGCTTTTGCTATATCTGGTCTCTCAGTACACAGAACATGGAAATGCAAGTATTTGAGTAAATATAAAGTGCTAAATAACATCGTATCAGCAGTATATAGCAGTCTTGTGACTTCTATCGGCATCTGGTTAACACTTGTAGTAAGAATTTTCAATCTACTCTGACTGTCCTATGAGGCTGCAGGACCCCTGAACCTCTGTCTGGAAAGTGCCAATTGGCCCTGTGTCAATCACATGCACCCGGCCAAGAAAAATAAATAAAACCCCTATAAATAATTTATATATATATATATATATATATATATATATATATATATATATATATATATATATATATATATATATATATATATATATATATATATATTCTCACCACTAGCAAACTGAGCATGTGCAGAGTGCCCCCAAGGCTGGCTCTGTTCAATCAGATGGATCAGGGACTGTGGAAGGGGCGGATCAGAGAAGTCAGGAACAAACAGCCTTTTTACAAAATACGCCCTTAGGTGCCACAGTGAATATTACATTAATGTTTTACTGCATATACAGACTGAATTTACTGTTGAGGGTTTGTATTGGTAAACTGCAATAGATTACATTTTTGTTTTTGGGTTTGATATTGCTTTAAACAGGAAGTCTTTCAAAGAAACACAAAACAGCAGAATGGAAGGAAGACTTGGAATCTACATAGACTCTACCCCACAAAAAAAAAAAAAAAAAAGCTGAAACTCCTTTAAGTGGCATTTTGACATTGAGAGTGGAAAACCAGGTCCATGCCCACAGAGATTAATCAGCTTACACTCCTTTTAAAAAAATAAAAATAAAAAAAATAAAAAAAGGGTAGGATTCATCCACTTTATTTTTTCCAGGTGCACATATCTGATAAAAATGTACTCCGTCTCTTATAACATAAATATTTATTGCTTCATATGAATACTGTATTGAAAGCCCAAAGCAATCAGTTGTACACACAGAAATTATACAATTAAAGAACGCTCCACAAAAGGCAGTGAACACTCGTTACATTCTACAAAATCTACTTTTACCGAAATTTAAAAATTCTATATATCAAAAAAGCTATTCAGTTGAAGAAACCAGGTAGAAACTCGACAGCCAGCGATCGTGAGGCGGAGACCGGTCATCAGTCTGGATGGCAAAGATGTTAAAACAGCAGGAATTGTGCTTTGAGAAGGTCAAAGGGCATTAAATTCACTGGCTGTTAGAAGGCGAAGTTTGGGGGAGAGAAAAAAAAAAAAAAAACTGAATTTCAGTTCACTTCAAAAATACAAAAATCATGGCGATTTCAACGCACTGCAGGAACTTTCAGTCATTCAGTCCAAGTTCACACGTAAATATATTATCTCTCTCTCAATACAGCTGAACAACTTTGCAAATGTCATTGCATACAACAGTATCATCTTGGATAAACACGTTATCTTGTAGTCAAGAAATTCAAGATTCAAGCAACAAAAGAATATAAGTACCCTTTTTCGTGTGTTATTTTTTCATCCAGGCCAGCAAGTATCCACCTTACAAAGACCCGTTTGCTTCAAGCGCAGGATATAGAAAGTTTCTTCTTCCCCATAAATAAAAAAAATCATAAAAAAAAAAAAAAAAAAAAAAAGAAGGAGAGGGTGGTTCAGTCTCTTGGAATGTTAAAAATTTGCACCATTTTATCTCCTTTATAAGATTCTCTGCATGGTGTTGTAAAGTGTAAATGTTGCCAGCACCTCAGACTAAGCTATTTTTTTAGCCTAGAATTTAGGCCAAAGCAGACAATCTGCAGTTAACAAAATCTGTTCACGGAATCACCAGGAGGACCAATCCTTAAAAGATCAGATCGGCGAAGACTGAAAAAGGGGGGCTTAGCACACAAAATGGCCACTTCAGTCATGTGATGGAAAAAAAAAAATAAGAAAAAAAGGTAGACTTTATAAAAAAAAAACAAAAAAAAAAACAAGGACTTATGGAATTTCAATCTAGAACATTTATTGCCAAAGAAAAACAATGCAGGCAAGGGGGACCCAAAACGTCTAGCTTATATATTTTCTTTAAAAGTCAACAGAATAGATCACCTTAATTATGGTTAGAGCTTTGCTGAAATGAACTTAAAATGACAGAGGACGAGACGCCATAGATTCATTTTTTTTTTTGTTTGTTTTCTTTTTAATTTTTAACCAAAATGTTGAAACCTTGAAAAAAAGGGTTGTCAAAATTATAACCTTCCAGTTTAAAAACCTCTTCGAAATTAATAAAAAACAAAAAAAAAAAACATCTATACACAAACCACTGATTTGACCAAAACCACCAAGTCAGTGGTGAACAGAACCTGAAGGGTTTTCACAGTTCTGACACAGGAGGGGATGAAGGGGGAGGAAGGGGAGGGGGTGGGGTGAATAAAGCTCATTTCTGATTCCAGAAAAAAAAAAAAAAAATTCTGAGTTTTCACAACCTGCTGTTTTTTTTCTTTTTTTTTGTAAAACTAAAGGTCCACTTTATTTAGGTAAAATTTGTTTACAGTGTAAAAACAGAACTGTTGGGAAAATACTGTGTCTATGAAGTGTTGTTGTAGTTAGTCTTGTTCCATAGGTTCGTCTGCTACATCTGTGGCTTCCTCGCTGTTTTCCATGGGGGTTTCTGCAGGGATTTCAGGGGACTTATCAAAAGTTCCCGGCTGCTCAGTGTCACTGCATTCAGCGTCAGCTTTACTTGAGTCAGCCACGCTCTCTGCCGTTGCAGCCTCCTCGCCATCGCTGTGCAAATCGCTCTCTGCCTCACATTGTCCCGATTCCTCCATTTGAAGAGGCTCCTCCTCCTCAGAGTTGCTCACAGTTTCAGATTCGCTGGTTTGCTTGTCAGAGATTTCGGCTGTGGACTCGCTTGGTGTCATCAATGATTCTGTAACCAAATACAAAAGTTGAGCGATAAAAAAAAAAAAAAAAAAAAAAAACAAACAAACACCAACAGTACCTTTACCCTTCCTTGCCATCTTGCAGCCTTGTTAGAGATTCTGGCCATTTTTAACCACTTGCCTACTAGGCACTTTTACCCCCTTCCTGGCCAGGCCAAGTTTCAGCGCTGTCGCACTTTGAATGACTATTGCACAGTCATGCAACACTGTACCCAGATTAAATTTTTTACCTTCGAGTCAGATGGAGCTTTCTTTTGGTGGTATTTATTCACACCTGTTTTTTTTGCGCTAAAACAAACCTTTCTTAAAAAATAAAAAAAGTTATAAAATTTTGCAAAGTAGTAATTTTTTTCCCCTTTACCGATGGGCACTACTAATGATGCCCTGATTATCAGTGTAGATGTCTCCTGTCGCACTTGCCAATTACCGGCTCTCCTCTCTTCATGCTGTGACGGCAAGTGAGGTAAGTAACGCCAAAAAACAGCAAGTGTGTTTACACTGTAATCAGCTGTGATTGGACACAGCTGATCATTTGGTAAAGGTCCGCTGTGATTGGCCCTTTACCTCGATCACAGAGCGCGTCGGATACACACTGCAGCAGGCGCAGTTCTGGGAGAAGGTCCATTGGCGCCATCCCAGAACTGGAAAACCACGCTGAAGCAGTTTTTTGGCTACAGGTTCGATCAGGAAAAGGTTACGTATTGTCCTTTTGTCACAGGCCAGGCTGCCTCTGCTAGGTTAGACTAGGCCATTCACAGACAAACTGTGCCCACGGGCTAACAAGAGAAATGCTGATAGGAGCAGAGCGAGATTAATTTGTCAGTTTGCTGTCCCTCCCCCAGTCTGTGATTGGACAGTCAAAGGATAACCAAAACCTGTATGTGTTACTGAACTGCAGCGGAGAAAAATCAGGTCTCCCTCCCCAGCAGACCTGGAAGAGGAGAAATACAGATCCATTAGCAAGTAAAAAGCTCCCTTATATGTTTTTCATCCCAGTTCAGCCTAATGATGAGCCTACTAAAGGCTGAGATATAGATAGAGATAGTGTGTGTGTCTATTTCTATCATCTATACACACATGCTGGTAACAGAGTGAGGGGTTATAGCAAGTAGGACCACCCCCTGGGCGATACTGTACAGCTTTTTGTGTTCTGCCTAGTTTTCTGCTGAAGGTGGTGATATAACCAAGGTCAAGATTAAAAAGGTGCCGTGTCTGTCGAATGAAAATAAATAGATTACAGCACTCTACACCCACCCACCCCCCCCCCCCCCCCCAATACTAGCAGAATTGCTAATGTGGCTTTAATACACTATTTGGCCAAAGGTTTGTGGGCACAAGTCACAGAAGACTGTGGGACCACTCACCATGCACAGCGCAGCTCAAGCATACAGTGGACAACCAGCTGTGAAGCCGCAAGCTGTCACAGCTGGGTCCCACCCTTAAGATGCCACGCTGGAGACAGAACACAGTCCCTGACACCCCCCTTGTGTGAGCACAACACTGGATCCTGGGACAGGTGAGTGTGTATTTATTAACCGCTTGCCGACTGCCCCACGTACACATACTGCGGGTTGGCGATCCCACTCTTCTGTAGTACACACACTTAACACCAGCGACCAGCTCCTGCTGTGATTTGACACAGCGGGAGCCAATCAGTGGATCCGGTATCCACCAGGACCCGCCAAACTTTCCCCAACAGAGGCAGAACTGCGGTCTGGCAGTTTGGCATTCTGTGACCAGGGAATATAGAGATCCTGCATTTCCGCAAAGCAGGAACACTGATCTGTCTTCCCACAGTTAAAGCACCCCTATACAGTTAGAAAGCACTCCCTAGTGACACATTTAACCCTTTGATCACCTATGATAACCCCTTCCCTGCCAGTGTCATTAGTACAGTGAAAGTGCATTTTTTTTTTTAGCACCGATTACTGTATTGGAGTCACTGGTCCCCAAAAAAGTGTCAATTAGTGTCCGATTTATCTGCTGCAATCCCGTTATAAGTCGCTGATCGCCTTCAATACCAACTTGTGTAAAAAAAAAAAAAAAGTTTGTAGATGCAACTTTTGCATAAACCAAATATACACCCATTTGTTTTTTTACCCAAAATTTGTAGCAGAATACATATTGGCCTGAATTGGTGAAGTAATTCGATTTTTTTATTGGATGTGTTTTATAGCAGAAAGTAAAAAACATTTTTCAAAATTGTCGCTATAAAATACCAAAAGAAAGCCATTTGTGGGGGAAAAAACCCCAAGGACATCAGTTTTGTGTACAGCGTCACATAACCACACAAATGGCAGTTAAAATAACAGTGCTATATTGCCAAAAATGGCCTTGTCATGAAAGGGAGTAAATCTTTCAAAGCTCAAATCTTTTACAATATTGACTGGAGCTCCTCTTTAAGCCATCATGGACCACATGGCCCTTTTCCCTCCTGCTTGCTTACATGAATGGTTATTTGTCCAAAAAATGAAACAAAAGCCCTCTGCAATATAAAATTATATGTAGAGCTCCATCTCTCTCTCCCCCCCCCCCCCCCCCCCCAAGACTAGTTGATTACATCCATAGCTGTCTAATGAGTGTTGCTTTCCAGGTACTAATTAGATGTTTAGGACTCCAATGGAATGGGGTGATGCTGTATTTAAAGCGGAGGTCCACCCTAAAGTGGACCTTCCGCTCATCGGAACCCTCCCCCCCCCTCCGGCGCCACAATTGGCACCTTTCAGGGGGGAGGGGGGTGCAGTTACCTGGATAATCCAGGTAACTGCACCCACTTCCGGGATAGCTCTCTGCGGAAAGGGGCGTAACTTATGCCCCTTTCCGCAAGTGCCCCGCTGCCTGCTGGGAAACACAGATCCCAGAGGCAGCGGGGAGCGTCCTTATTGCGCAGCGCGATTCGCGCATGCGCAGTAGGGAACCGGGAAATGAAGCCGAAAGGCTCCATTTCCTGATTCCCATACCCAAGATGGCGGCGGCAGGACCCGACAGACGACCTAGAGATTGGCTTCGGGTGCCGACATCGCGGGCGCGCTGGACAGGTAAGTGTCACTATTTTAAAAGTCAGCAGCTGCAGTATTTGTTGCCGTCTTTTAAAAAAAAAAAAAAACGCGGAGTCCCGGTGGACTCCCGCTTTAAATATGTATTACAGGTGATAAAGTGGTGTTCCGCTTTAAAAAAATAAAAATAATAATAAAAAAAAAATACAAATACTGCAACTGCTGACTTAATAAATCGGACTCTTTCCAGTCCCAGCGATGCTGGCATACACAGCCCCGCTTGCCACCCCCTCCTATCCGCGGCACCGGCATTGTAACTGTGGACGCCCGCACCCACTGTGCATGTGTCAGGCGCGATTGGCTGGGCAATCTGGGACCTGTGACGTGTCCCAGATTATTGCCGAGAGGGAGCATGGAGGGGGGGAGGTGATCTCCCTTCCAGTGCCAGGGTACCGGCTCCCCCACCCAAAAAAATGACATGCCAAATATGGCATGTCAGGGTGGGGGTCACCTCCCTTAAAGCGGAAGTTCCATTTTTGGGTGGAACTCCGCTCCAAGCCAAGTAAATGGGTTTTATTATACTTTTTTGTGAGTTGCTGAATTATTGAACTGCACCCAGCTATCTAAAAAGGTTGAGCAGTGTAACGGGATATCAAACAAAATTTAACATTTTATTATATCATGAGACAACGGTCAATGTACAAGCCTATATATGCAGTCCAGCAGATGTGGAACTGCAGGCCTGAGACAGGTGCCCACCTTCTGCAGTATGGTCTGAATCGCTGCTCTCTTTTTCTTCTTCTTCCTCTTCCTCCTCCTCTTTCTCCTCACTTTCAGATATAGCTTCAGTTTCTTCAGCCATTTCACTGGAAGTCTGGCTGGATGAGGTTTCAGATTTGGCAGTCTGCTCCTCCTCTTCGTCCTCCGTGTCAAACTTCAGCCTCTTAACCTCGTGCTCCTCTGTGGGGTCTTCCTCCAAGTGTTTATTCTTCACAGTGCTTGAAGGAGAACTCTCATCATCATCATCATCATCATCAGGTGACAGGGAGTCACTGTAGATAAAAAAAACAGTCCAATTAGAATTAATAAATCCCAAATAGAAGGCCTGATAGTTTGGCACATTATTCTGCAAACATGTAAAATGTATTTACATTCTTTAAAAACACTACAACGAGTTACAAATATTGGACGTACTCAACGATGCATGTTATTATATGACAAAATGACTGTAGAGGAAAGTTGGAAACCCGGTTAGATCTCTAAACTTACCAAAATGGTAATCTCCTGCAATAGAAGAGAGTTATACTCCCCTCGCCGGCAGCCGTTCCAGCACTACCGCTTCCATCAGTTTCTCCAGCATTTGATGCTTCCACGTATATCTGATGCTTTCATCCCCCTAGACACAAGTTGTGGCTCCTTTCTATAGCAGTGCAAGAGTCAGAGGATGGAGCCAAACCATGGCGGCTGTAGTGTTAGAAAGGAGGAAAGGTAGCAGACACAGTCCACAAGAGAGGCAAGTATAATACCTCTATTTTTACAGAGGGGTGCCATGTTGGTTTAGAGACCTGACAGGGACCCTTTTCAGGAAACCTGTGCAATGTGCCAATGAGATACAATAAGTATACATTCAAAATTCTGTCTCTTCTCTGGCTTTACTGGATGCATGTTTGAGTCAGTTCAACATAATGAAGCCAGAAATAGCCAGGTAGCAAGCATTTTTTTGAAGGTGGTCTACAGTGGCAGTCCCCATATATTTCTCACACAGGCTCTCGCACAGGCTTTTATCAGACAAAACAAAACCTGCTTAGCTCTTCTGTGAATGGCAAGATTAATGCTAGCATAGGAAGGGGAAAGAAAAGAAAAAAAATAAATAAAAAAAAGCCTTTTGTTTTAAGATACATTTTACAGGGAAATTGTATTTGGCTACAAGAAAAAAGAAAAATGTATTTCATTGTACTTATTTTGTAAGTGATAGTTTTTTTTTTTGCTTTAAAAACAACATGTTATACTTGCCTTCCCTGTGTAGTGGTTTTGTACAGAGGGCCCAGTTCCTCCTCTTTGGTGCTCCTAGCCCCTCCTTATCGAGTGCCCAGACAGCAAGCAGCTTGCTATGGGGGCACCCAAGTCCAGTCACATCGGTGTG
This sequence comes from Lithobates pipiens, assembly GCF_037356315.1. Lineage (NCBI taxonomy): Eukaryota > Metazoa > Chordata > Amphibia > Anura > Ranidae > Lithobates > Lithobates pipiens. The sequence continues at coordinate 69,363,845 of NW_027507785.1, forward strand.
TGTCCATTCAGACAGGGGAGCCATGGTTCAGCCTCTCTGATTGGCTCCTGCTGCTATCAGTCAGACAATGGCGCTGCTGCTGTGTCTCAGCCAATCATGGCCAAGACACTCGTGCACATCGCTGGATAGAGATGGGACTCAGGTAAGTATTAAGGGGGCTGCTGCACACAAGGATTTTTATTTTGATCCAAAGAATGCATTAAGTAAAAATACCTTCTGCCTTTACAATCACTTTAAAAGCAAAACTTTGTTTTAGCTTTGGAGTGGTAATAGGTCAGCATTCGATCACAAAGGATATAGGAGATTGGTTATACAGATATTACACGCACACACCCCTGACGCTCCTCTCTATTAATTGAACATGGCCTCTGTCCTCACTCATGTTAGTGCTTCAGAAGTCCTAAATCAGATCTGCTACTTCCTCAGAATGCGAGAACAGGGCAAGTCTGCAAACAACTTTTCTTTTTAAATAAAGCTCCTTGTGGTATAAACTATGCTGCCCAGACAGTGGCAAAAAAAAAAAAAAAAAAAAAAAAAAGGGAAATCCAAGAGCTCTTCATTTTTAAAACATCTCCCATTTGGGCTACTTAACACTGCAGACTTAATTTGGGTGCAGGCTGACAACGATTTACATTTCATACATGCAAATAACAACCTGTGACTCTTGTCTTTCTGAGGCACATCAGAGTCCTTATTCTCTGCGCCGTCAGGTAAACCGTTCGATGTAGTGGGGCTCGATAAGGACAGCTTAGATTTGCTCAGTGGTCTTGGGGTGCCTGGACCATTTATGTTTGATCTATAAAATAAAAATAAAAAAATAAAAAATAAAAACAGTGATTTAGTGTTCCATATCAACCAAACAATGCAATGATTTTAACACATGGCACACACAAACCTATTTAACAGACCTAGAGGATTCTCATCTTGGCCACATACCTGTCAGTGTAATTTTGGGAGTTCCCTGGAAACATTACTCCGTTCATTCGATTCAGGCTTGATGAATTGTTTTTCCTATAAAAGAATGGTTGCATTTAAATATTAAAGTATACAAGATTAAATAATGTATCCAAGATTAGCCTTCACAAACATGCCATGTTGGCCAGTCCTCTCACAGTAAATTGAATATGGCAAAAGTCTGTGGACACCTGACCATTACACCTATAAGAGCTCATCAGACAGCCCACTCTAAAACCATGGGCATTATTAATATAGAGCCCACTTCCCTCATCTATAACAGCCCCTCCCTTCGGAGAAGGTTCTACTCAGGATTTGCAAGTGGGAAATTGTGCCCATATAGTCACAAGAGCATCTGATATTGGATGAGAATATCTGGCTCACAATTGTCGTTCCAATTCATCCCTAAAAGTTGTTCTAGTAAGGCTAGTGCTCTGTGCAGGCCAATCAAATGCCTCAACACCATGACTCATGGAGCTCGCTTTGTCAGAAAAGGAGGTTTCCCAAAACCATTACAAGGTTGGAAGTAGGGTTGCACAGATACTAGCATCGGTACCAATACAGAGGATTTGCACGAGTATCGGTACTCCTGCAAATACACCGATACCTGAAACCGATATTTTCGGGCTCGGTTCTCTGAGCCGTCATTGGGTCTCCCCTGTTGACAGCTGACGTTTTAAAGAAGTCTGGTAATTGGAGCTGTCAAAAAAAAAAAAAAAAAAAAAAAACGCAACCTATTTCTAAAACACCAAAATAAAAAGAAACATTGTTTATTTTTGAATCTTTGTTTCTTCATCTGCAGATAAAAAGGGATGACCAAATGTTCCTCAGTTTAACCCCTCATTTACTCTAATAAGCCTTAACTCCCTATTTTCCTTTTTTGTTCAAGTCTATTTTATGAAACGATAAACAAAACTTTTTTTGTTTGCTTGGTTAGTGAATATTTTGCACAGATATATAAACATTTTCACATTGAAAAAAGGGCATAAGAATTAAAAAAAAAAAAAATAAAAAAAAAAAAATCTATTTCATTTATAAATTACTTTTCAATGCATTGTATCATTGCTGACAGCTGAAGTGAAAAACAAAAAAAAACAGTTGCCGTATCGGTAAGGCCCCTTTCACACTGACAATCCGTTCAGGCCCCCTGTCAGTTTTTCAGGCGGACCTGAACGGATGCTCCATAGAGCTCTATGGAGCGTCGGATGTCAGCGGTGACATATCCACTGACATCTGACCCGCTCCGATCCGAAAAAGTGTGACTGAGGAAAAAGCTATTTTTCCATTCGTCTGCGGATCTGATCGGGTGACGACGGACACTGTGGTCCGTCTTCATCCGATCTCCCATAGGTGAGAGCGGCACTGTGACAGGTCTGTCCCTGCGCAGTGTGCAGAGACGGACCTGTCATCTCCCTGCTCAGCAGGGATTGACGGAGTGATCCCCGCTGAGCAAACGGATATCCACGAAAGGACCCTAAGTGGTATCGGTGAGTACAAAAAAAAAAAAGAAAATAAGTATCGGTACTCGTACAAAAAAATGGTATCGGTGCATCCCTAGTTGGAAGCACACAAATGCATAAAGTGCCGTTGCTGTAGAATTAACAGTACCCTTCACTGAAAACAATGGAGGGGTGTCCACATATTCCAGCCGTATAGTGCAAATCTTATGATGTCACAACGAAGCAGAATTACTGTAATGTCAGACTATCTCAAGTATAAAAATCAAAGCCAACAGATTGTAAAAAATTACAAGGATATCGATTCATAAACCCCAAATTTCTGTAGGCCCAGAAATAGCAAAATGCACTTACTCGGAAGAAGGGTACACACAGCTAACAACCATAACATTCTGCAAGATAAAAAATAAAACAAGTCAGTCTAGCACACTGAGCAGGCATGTGAATATTTAGGCCGATATGCATACAAAAGGAAATAAAAAATAAAATAAAAAAAATAAGGTAAAAGTTCCACCATCAACCAGAAATTTGTCTGCGTTCTCCAAACGTATAAACTGAACCAGTTATGTCAATTTATCTAGCATAGCCCTTGACAAGGACATAACCAGCACAGCTAACAAAATCACTTCTGTGAATCGGCCCATGTAATATTTCCAAACAGATGATAAAAAGGACAGTACAATACAGGAGTACATGTAATAAAGTTTTTTTTTTAATAGACCACTTACTGTGAAATTTAAAAGAAAGGAAAAAAAAAAAAAAAAAAAACACCACATCATGCCTTAGCGAACTGACCTTTTAATGAGATCAGTTTCATCATTTATTGGTTGATGAGTTCCAAACTAAAGCTGTAGTTCCTGGGATAAACATACCACTGTCTGAGAACCTATGTACTATTCACTATAAGAAAAGGATTCAAAATGGCCAGATGTAACCAGCTCTGCTGTCAGAAATAAAAAACAGAACATGAAACTTTAGTGTCTAAAAAAAAAAAAAAAAAAAAAAAAAAATCATATTATAATGCTAATACTTATCTTAAAGTGATACTAAAAAAGTATTTTTTTTTTATTTAAAAATAATAAAAACATGTTATACTTACCTGCTCTGTGTAGTGGTTTTGCATACAGAAGCCAGGATCCTCCTCTCCTTGGGACCCCTGCTCCTGGCCCCTCCCTCCTGCTAAGTGCAACCACAGCAAGCAACTATGAAGACACACTGAGCCGATGCTCTGTGTCCATTCAGATACAGAGTCACGCTCTGCCCCACCCTCTCCTCATTTGCTCACTGACAATGGTGCCCACTGTGTGTCTCATCAGGAGGGAGAGTCCTGAACAGCCAAGTCTCTCATGCAACATCGCTGGTTTGAGATGGGGCTCAGGTAAGTATTGGTGGGGCTGCTGCACATAGAATTTTTTTTTTATCTTAATGCACAGAATGCATTAAATTGGTACTAAAGTCTCACTCTCCTCCCCCCCCCCCTTCTTTAAAAATAATCATCATACTTACCTGCAGTGATTTAGCACAGAGCAGCCCAGATCCTCCTCTTCTCGGTCCCGCTTCGGCTCTCGTGCCCCCCCCCCCCCCCCCCCCCAGAGCAAGTGGCTTGCTATGGGAGCACCCAAGGCGAGCCACAGTTCACCCCCTCTCCTCTTAGGCGGAGTTTGAGTGACAGCAGCGGAAACCAATGGTGTTGTTGCTGTCTCTCAGCCAATCAGGAGGGAGAGTCCCAGATGGCCGAGGCACTTGTGCACATTACTGAAACGAGCGGGAGCTCAGGTAATGAGACCCTTTCACACTGAGGTCCTTTACAGGGGCTATAGCACTAAATAGCGCTTGCAAAGAGCTTCTCCTCTCACTCCAGTGTGAAATCCGAGTGCTTTCACGCTGGAGCAGCACGCTGGCAGGAAGCTCAAAAAAGTCCTGCAAGCAGCTTCTTTGATGTGCTTTAGGAGCAGTGTATACACCACTCCTAAAAGTGCCCCTGCCCATTGAAATAAATGGGCAGCGGCGCTTTTAACTTTTTTTGGCTACTAGCGGGGGTTAAAAGCTCCCACTAGTGGCCAAAAAGTGCTGCTAAAATAGAAGGTAAAGCATTGCTAAATATAGCGGCGCTTTACCGCCGACGCCTGGTACTGCTCAGTGTGAAAGTGCCCTTATGGGGGCTGCTGCACGCATAGAATGCATTAAGATAATAAACCTTCTGCCTTTACAACCACTAAAGCAACACCCCAAACTAAAAGTTCCCCTTTTAAATATATACTATACAAGCACATTTTCAACTCTCCTAACACAAGCTTTATTGAAAATTGGGCGACGTTGCTTCCGAAACAGAATTTGAAAGTATCAGTCTCCTGTATACCCTACAGAGATCATTGGAATTTCAAAAATAGAAGTAGAAACCAAATAAGGAATAATACCTCTCCATTTTCATATACAATATGTACATTTTTACTAAAGTCATTGTTTTTTTTTTTGCTTAAAAACCAACAAGTTATACTTACCTGCTCTGTGTCATGGTTTTGCACAGAGCAGCCCAGAGCCTCCTTTCCTTGCATTCCTCTTTGGTGCTCCTGGCGCCTCCCTCTTGGCAAGTGCCCCCCATAGCAAGCAGCTTGCTATGGGGGCCCCCGAGCCACATCTGTGTCCATTCAGACACAGAGCCGCAACTAGGCCCCGCTGTCTCTTCAATGGTTTACTGACTAATTGACAGCAGCTGTCTCAGCCAATGAGGAGGGAAGAGTCACGGGCAGCAGATTATCTCCTGCAACAGCACTAGATAGATATAGGCTCAGGTAAGTATTGGGGGGCTTTTTTTTTTTTCTTACTTCATGCATAGAATGTATTAATTGAGCCATTTTAGCAATAACAAATAAGGAAGCATAAAAAAAAAAAAAAAAAAAAAAAAAAAAAAAAAAAAAAAAAAAAGGAGACTATAGTACGTTTCCAACAATCATATACATTTTCTGCTACAGTAAGGTTTACCTTACAGATATTACAAATTCGTTTACCATTTCCTCATACTTGGTCTACAATAGTTCCATTCTTAAACCACATATTTAGGTTTGTAGATCTTCCTTTTAAAGTGGTTGTAAACCCTTACAACACACTTTGACCTACAGGTAAGCCTAGAGGCTTACCTGTAGGTCCAAGAAATATCTCCTAAACCTACACAGTTTAGGAGATATTTGCAGAAAGACAGGCACCGCTGTCTACGGCGCATGCGCCGTAGACAGCAGCAAGCAGGCGCACCGAGCGCAGCACCCGTCAACGGCGATATGCCGCGTGTGGCAGCTCCCGTGCGCATGCGTGGGAGTGACGTCATCGCCGAATGACAGTGGCGGAGCCGTGAGACCCACCGAGAAGATGGATGTGCCGGACTACAGGGGACAGCTGTGACTTCGCAGGTAAGTGACACATAATGGGCTGCTATGCGATGCATAGTAGTCCATTATGCTTTACCTTTGAAGGGGATTAAAGAGGAAGTAAACCCATCAGGGTTTACTTCCGCTTTAAAGGCAGTCTTTATGGCCTCTTGCACAAAGCTATAAAGCGTACATTGAGATGTATTTCTCTACCCAAGATTGACAGATCAATTGTACAGCCGCATACAGCCTGCAGCTGTACGGGTATGGAAGCCAAATCCCAACTCCCACTGTGTACATGAGTACTGGGTCTTGCGCACTGAATGCGGAGGGACTGGTGTTCAGGGACGTGTATCCTAGCAAATGGGATTTGATATATAGTTTTAAATGTATATTGTGAGAAGCTCGGTGAGCAGCGAAATACAGTAAGCAACTTCAGTATAGGAGAAGAGCATGTACAACTAACTGTGCAAGGCTGAAGGGAAGTCTGGAATATAATTTTAAATTTACCTTTTCTACTCCTCTAAGAAACTTGTCTGTCCCTGTGTAATTCCTCCGGGGGTCGGTGACAAGCTCACAGAGTCGCTGAATAGTGAATGGGGTCCTAGACAGAATGGACAGAGATATAGTAAGTACTTATTTATAGCATGTATGAAAAACAGAATTACCTCAATATTCCATAGGTTAAATGTGTCTGGGAGGAATCCCTCTATTAAATACACTATATTAAATCAAAAGTATTCAACAGCATACAGTGTTATACAATGTAACACGGACATAAAAAAAAAAAATCACACACATAGGTTGGAATTGATGGACTTGTGTTTTTTCTACAACCTCACCTACTATGTAACTATATTGGGACACCTTCCTATACACACAGATGAACTTTAATGGCATCTCAGTCTTAGTCCACAAGGTTCAATATCGAGTTGGCCCACCCTTTGCAGCTACAACAGCTTCAACTCTTCTGGGAAGGCCGTCCACAAGGTTTAGGAGTGTCTATGGGAATGTTTGACCATTCTTCCAGAAGCCATCCATCCCAAAAGGTGTTCTATTGGGTTGAGGTCAGGACTGTGTTCCTCCACCCCAAACTCGCTCATCCATGTCTTTATGGACCTTGCTTTGTGCACCGGTGCGCAGTCATGTTGGAACAGGAAGGGGCCATCCCCAAACTGTTCCCACAATGTTGGGAGCATGAAATTGTGCAAAATGTCCTGGTATGCTGATGCCTTAGAGTTCCCTTCACTGGAACCAAGCCCAACCCCTGAAAAAAACAACCCCACACAAGAATCCCCCCTCCACCAAATGATTTGAACCAGGGCACAATGCAAGGTCCATAGAGACATGGATGAGCGAGTCTGGGGTGGAGGAAGTTGACTAGCAGAAAGTGTAATTGTGTCGGTAACTTAATTACGCAGCCATCAGCATGATTCACGTCTGACAAGTTTTCCTGACACCAGGAGGAAAAAAATAAATAGATGACAGGGGAAGGAGCCTGAGCTGATTGACAGCCTCAATTTTGTTCCTGAGTGAAGGGGTATGTGTCTTCCCTCCAATCAGCTCTCCTCATTGAGCTCTGCAGTGTGTAGTTTCAGCTCTCTGCCCCTTTATTCTGGCAGCTCAGATAAGCTTTAAAAATTCTGCACTTTGAACAAATGTAGAGAAGAGAAAAACTGTAGATACACAGGTACAACTTAGAATGTAGAAAAATTAGCTTTATCTCTGTATCATCTGAGACTAGTCACTTTACTGGGTATATGGTCAGGGTTCCCAGCTACGCCACTTTAAGCTGAGACATTACAGACACAAAAAAAGCTTGCAATAGTCAAAATAAAATTAGATATATATATATATATATATATATATATATATATACCCGTTATGGGTATAATAGACTTCACTGGAAACGCAACAGAAATCCAAGTGTTGTGTTTTGGATGCAATTTTTTCCCCTTAAACACTGTATATAGCTGATGCCAAGGAGTGGGCCGAGAAGCCGACCATCGCAACCTTAATAGCAGATGGCCACGCCATTTTTTTTTCTTCTCACTATTTTTTTTTAATTTTTTTATTTACATTCAGCTGAACCCTGCTGACAGAAGATGACTTATTGGTTAAGAAAGCGGCGGCCGGCTTTCCGGGTCACTCCTTAGCAACCAGCTGTTTATAGTGCGTTAAAAAAAATAAAAAAAAGCATGAAAACTGCACACACAAAAAACAAAACAAACACACGAGGGTCTAAAGACACACGGCAAAACTTGCTTTAAAAATGCATCAAGCGCAGCCCACATAGATGTGAACCTAGACTTAGTGACAGCACTTGTGCAAGACAAAACCTGTGCAGGGGGCGTGTTAAGAGGTAGTGGCAGCTGAGCCCTGCCTGAGCTCAGCAATAGTAACACCCATAAATCGGGCTCTTACTAAGGGAGCAACTAATTAGCATTTCAGTGAAGGGGCAGGCATTTACACATGAATGTACACAAACAATGAATAAAACGCAACTACACTGGAGGATTCAAAAAGCGAAAGATGGCCGAGTTAATGCTAGTGAGGGACTGCATCATATAGGGCACGGTTGGTTTTGCCCATAGTTCAAATTTAACCTCTTCAGAAGGTGAAATGACTCCACAGTGATAGTGGGGGGGGAATAAAAACGATCAGTAGTCTTTGAGCATGTAACGCAGCTTAGAAGTGCCATGGTATTGTACCCCAGGCTACTGTTTAGCTCAAAATCATGTCACCTAAAACGCCTGGATCAAAGCAAACAGAAGAGAGCAGGGCTTCTGGCTGGAGGCTCAAACGCTTCGGCCCAACTGTAAATCCTTAAAACAGCTGCGATGAGTCTCAGCAGGGATAAAGCATCTCGCGCTGAGCAGATAAATCTTGTGCAATATTCAAAGCACGGCTGCCAAATAACAAATCTCACTGGCCTATGTGATCCAAATTTTTGGATGGTTACCTAAACATAGACGAGCTACATAGAACAGACATTCTGACTGCAATGCATATGGGCCCTGATTAAGTCACCAGACAAGTCTATACTAGTCTTCGGGGGGGGGGTATTGTAAAAAAGGTACCTGCACCTCCATTGTAAATATATACATTCCAGCTGCTTTATTGCTGGTAAAAATTAAAAAGGGTAACAGGGCATTTTAGTGTGCCTGTGAGACCTGTGTCCAGCACTACGGTCTGCAGCCAGGCAGACTCCATTGGTCCCTATGCATGGGGGCCCTAAAAGTGAATACCAATGGTATATCATTCAGCAAGGCTGAACTCTGTACCTCTCCCCCCTGAGCACACTAAAAATGCCAGGAGGGATGCACAGCAGATAGACTGCCCTGCGTGCAAGGTGTCCAATGCTGTAAATTTATCCGCATCTGTTTAATTCTATAACTGCCACAGTGACCTTCATCAGCTTAGCATACATTCAACAGAAGACTGCAAAAAAGGAGAAAGTACCTGTTACAGCAGAACAGACATAGCATGTCTCTTTGCAATAGAGAGCTGGCTGCTCTCAGTTTGACAAGTTAAGTTTAGTTCCACTTTGATCCTTCAATCTGCATGCAACAGTGATCACATGATAAGGAACCACTCCGACTGGTTTCCAATTGTTAGTGTGGACTTGAGTGATAGCTGTTGTCCAAAGTGTCAGCAGATATGGACTAGAGCAGTGGTCTCCAAACTGCAGCACTGGGGCCCAAATGCGGCCCTTTGCTTGCAACCGGCCCTTGGGTCCATATTTTATTCACCGACACGGCACATTTCCTCCAAACAAATGAGGCCCAATGACACCAATGATGGTGCACAGTTCCTCCCAATGACACCAAAGATCAGGCACTATTCCTCCCAATGACACCAATGATGGGTTCACACTGAGGTGAATTTAAAGTTGCCAGACTCTGAAGCCACTCCCTACAGTGCGACTTCAGCGCAGCTTGCAAATGATTTCTTTAAAAGAAGTTAATGCAAATCATTCTGAAATCGCGCCCCCCCCCCGCCCGCCCAAGTAGTTTTTCTAAGTCGGAATTGACTTGTGCCACTCTGACTGGTTCCCTTGCATTGAATGAAGCGTGACGAGTCAGGTGACTAAATCACCTGACAAGTCACCCCAGTGTGAATCAAGCCTAAGTCCATGTTTACATTGGGCCGCTTTGACATCGAATAGTCATCAAATCGCCGGCAACGGCACTGTCCGAATTGGTACAATGCCACACCGATTCCCAAAAGTAGTTCCCGTACTACTTTTGGTGACTTCAGGGGGCGATTTGAATAGCCATATGTGCATGAACCCGCACGAATGTCAGTCAAATTGGCCCCGAAGTCCGACGGCATTGCCAGCTGAACTTGCACGATTTCAAATCCGCCCTCAAAGTGAAAATGGGATAAAGGCATATCACTTGACAACGCAGTCTGCGATGGCTGTTGATATCACTTCCATAAAGTGGTTGTTAAACACCCTCCCCCCCCCCACAAAAAAAAAAAAAAAACAAACACACACACGCTCCTGTCCCTTTAAGGCATGAGCTACAGCATACTGCCTAGTCAATTGTCCCTTTGATTATCCTACAGTATCTGGTTAGTTCTGCCTGGTCCTGACTTCCCCCTCTGAGGCTGACCACATTTATCATGGCTGCTGAGCCATGAGATCGTGGTCAGGATGCTTGACTCCGTCATCTAGCTTCTCTTCTACGAGTGTCGCTGCAGCTGCCCCCTCCTCTCTCCCTGCCCGCTCCATAGTTTGTGTAGTGAAAAATTATCTCATGGTCCCTCCATCCTCTCCTCACAACCCCTCTCCCTTCATTCACTGACTATACTGTTTACCTAAAACAGAAGGGGAATTTCAGCCCCTCCCACTTGGCTTTCTTAGATCGGGATACAGAGCAGAGAGATCTAAGAAACCACAAATGAGCAAAAAATAAAAAAATAAAAAAAAAACACCCCACTGCATTGCTTAATGAACACATGAAGGCTAGATTTATTTTAGCCATTTGAGTTTACAACCACTTTAATGTTAAACCTCAACCGCAATTGTGCCACAGTCTAGATTAAAGCGAAATTGAATTCGGGGTTTAAAAAAAAAAAAAAAAAAGAAATTTTATAAAAGTCTTTTGAATTTAATTTTAAAAATCTTTCAGATTTTTCTTCTTATAGCTATTCAGTTATTTTTTCCTCAGAACTTACCCATTAAAACCAGTAACAATCTTGAGTATTCTGTCCTTCATTTCATCAAAGGGGATATATTCCACATTTGGATTGGGAGGACCTCTGGGCTCTGGAGCAGATGTCCGGAAATCATCCATTACCTTCTCTAGCTTAAACATGAAGTAATCTTTAAACTGGAGCCATTGAACGCTATAAGAAAAAAGAAGTTGAGGGAAAGGGTTAATTAAAAACAAAACACCTTTAAATAAAGTCATGGCTTAAAAAGTAAAATGCATCACACGATATATAATTTCCCTGTGTCCTATGATAAAGAAATAAAGATCTATGCCAACCCAAGTTTCAGAAGCCCCTTTTCCACAAGAAAAATGTAAAAAAAAAAAAAAAAAAAAAAAAAAAAAAAATAAAAAAAATAAATAAAAAAAACACCCCCCACACACAAGGGGATCTCTGTAAGGGCAAAACAGGATCAACCCCATTTTGTGCAAAGGGTTACAGGTTCACACTTTGAATTTTAAAGCAAAAAACAGTAGATACATTTTTTTGTAAATAATAAACAGCTGTTAAAGGCGAGTAAATTAATACTAAAATACGCTCCGCTTTAAAATTGCGCATGACTGTTCAATGCCGTCAAAGTAAACTTTGTTATCCATAGGTGAAGCTTTAAAAGCCTTTACAGATTACCACTTTAGAGGTACAGAGGAGGTCTATTGCTAGAATTACTGCCCATGACTAGACGTTTGTGGCGATAACTCACATTTATGAGTTACATGAACGCTGTTTGTGTATGTGCACGATCGCAAAAATTCAGATTTTTGGGATTTTAATCAAAAATTTTAATAAAATGTTTTTGGAGAAAAAAAATAAAAATTCAATTTTTTTTTTTACAAGAAAACCAGATAATGCACTAGGTGTGCACATCTTCCATTTCGAAGATAATTTAAATAAAAAATGTTTCATATAAAAGTGGGTACTCACAAAATGCAACTGACAAAAGCCATAAAAACAATTCATGGACATGCATAGAAGACGGGGTACAGCTAATGCATTTAGGGGTGTACCCCCTTCCTCAGATAGGCTACTATGCACCATCCTGCCAAGCTTGCATGCAAGTCACGCCCGCATATGAAAACTGTTCAATCCAAACATGTGAGGCATCGCCACGATCAGTAGAGTGAGAGCAATAATTCTAGCCCTAGACCTCTAACTCTAAACTGGTATCCTGTGGAGATTAAGGGTAAAAGTTTGTTTGACCATTGCGTGGTCGTGCGTCGTGGCTCCCAAACAAAATTGACGTCTTTTCCCACAAATGGAGCTTTCTTTTGGCGGTATTTGATCACCTCTGCGGTTTTTATTTTTTGCGTTATAAAACAAAAAACATAGCGACAATTTGGGAAAAAAATAAAAATAAAAAAAAATAAAAAAAAACTCACCACCTCACACACACACACACACACACACACACACACACACACTTTTTGCTATAAGAACCCAAAGAAAATTACATTCATTTCCCTCAGTTTAGGCCGATGCGTATTCTACATATTTTTAGAAAAAAATAAAAATTGCAATAAGCGTTTGGTTGGCGGAAAAGTTATAGTGTCTACAAAATAGGGGATAGTTTTATGCAATTTTAATTATCTTTTTGAACTAGTGATGATGTCGATCAGCAATTTTTATTGCGACTGACAATATGGCGGACACATCAGACAATTGACACATTTTTGGGACCATTGGCATTAATACAGCGATCAATGCTAAAAAATTACATTACTGTAAAAATGTCACTGGTAGTGAAGGGGTTACCCACTAGGTGGCGCTGTAGGTGTTAAGTGTGTCCTAGCGAGTGATTCTAACTGGGGGGGAGGGGCTGTGTGTGTGTGTGTGACACGTCTGATCTGTTCTTCCTCACCGTGAGACGATCGCGGGTATCCCAATGGACATCAGGTCCGCGGGACCTGCGATCACGTAGCTCCCGACACGCGGTGCGATCCGACTCTTAAAGGACAACGTTCAGGTACGTTAATCTGACGCAGTATATCTGCGTGAGGCGGTCGGGAAGCGGTTAATGCTTTACGTGCATCAAGATAAAAAACCTTCTGCCTTTACAATCACTTTAAACAAAAGCTGTTCAATATCGTAGTAAAGCCTGTCCCCTGCCAGCAACTGCATAGTGGGACCCTTGCACTTTGTGGAAAAGCAGTTCTCCCTAAGCAGAGATCAGCTGCACCTTCTGTTGAGTCACAACCAGAGCAGTAGCTTTGCTGGTTGCAGAGATGAAGGTCAGACTCGGAGGGCCTGCTTGATCGCTGCAGACAGACCACTGCTTCCACACAGAGCAAGAGATTTAATCATCAGCATCTGCTGACAGGCTGCAGTCACATGATCACGGGAAGAATTGCAGCGATTCCACCTAGCGATTTCAAAATGGCTGCCAAACGTGGGACACGTTTGCGATGCCATTACTTTCAATGGTGCTGCGATTGTTGCGCAATTGGGGTGCCATTAGAAGCAATGGCTTCGCAAACACGTCCTGTGTTTAGCAGCCATTTAAAAACACGGGACAATTCCGCCTGCGATTATGCAGCTTTCAAAGCACTTAGAACGTTTGAGCAAATTGAAAGTTCCATTGGGCTTTAACAAAAGCTTGTTGTTTCAGAGAACAAAAAAGTAAGGTATTCTACATTCTGGAGGAAGGATACAATTTGCGTGTCTGATCACTGTCAATGGTCAGCCGCCTTCAAATGTGGCAAGTGCAAAAAAAGCAGTGCCGTCAGTGAACTTGTATGCATCAATATTTACTTCGGGTAGTCGGGCTCTGCTAAAAGAAAAACCTCAGGACATTTGTTAGTGAAGTGCTACAGACGATGCTCTGCAAATCCTCCGCAGCACCCAGCTAGCTGAACTCTGGCACTCATGACAGGAGACATTGTGGTGAGGCAATTCCTGGACAGGATCCAGGGAAGTTAGTTTTCCAAAACATTTCACTACACGACGACATCCACAGCTCAGTCCACAGCAAGCATTTCAAGCTGCGATGTGAGCCAATAGTCACTATACCAAATACAGTAACAGCTGCACATTCATGTAACATTTCAATTCATATTCTATGAATCCCTCACTTTCTTAGGGGTGAAGTTTTAGTGCCCATGCACACTGGGTGATTAGCCCTGGCATTCAGGTGTAGGCAGAAGGCACAGGTGCACTGTCCAACCCCACTCTATGAAAGCTGCTGCTCCTGGACAGTCTACCAAATTCTATAAAAGGGGAGGATGAGAATCCTGCAAAAAAAAAAAAAAAACACGAAGGGGGGGGGGGGGGGGGGTTGGGGTTTTGGGGGATGGGGTGGCGCATTGACACAGGGCAACTGTGACATAAAATAGAGTAGTAACTGATGTGCAAGGAAAACAGAGGACACGGATGTAAAAAAGGACTCCGATACGTGTGTGTGTTGATGGAAAAAGATAGTCAGGGTCATAGGACAATGCGCTTCGGACCTTTGCCCCCAAAAAAATTTTGCCGACTGGACCCATTAATTTTAATTCAATGCCCCTGCTGTAAAGCAAAACCAGGAAGCAAAAGAATTATCAGTCAAATGCTGCAGCCTAGCAGTTAAGGGCAATAAATCACTAGTATAGAACTGCAAAAATCTTTAGCAGGTAAAGCAGTAAATGTCACCATTTTTCTAGGTAAAAAGGTTTCTAAATGTGCCATTGACATGAAATGCTCACCACATGTCGGTAACAACCCATGCAATCCATACATACAAAGAAACCAAAACAAATAAGTTTAGAAATTAAGTTATGTGTAATAAATCTGAATAACACAGGGAATAAAAAAAAAAAAAAAAAAAAAAAAAAAAAAAAAAGGATTGAATACATGAAGGGAGGTGCACAAAAAAGGGGCATGGAAAGCCAAGAATCTATCAATTAGAAAGCAAACCTGCCCCTTGTCAGTCCAAATATCAGCTGTTCACTCAACTGATGGCCTATAAAAAAAGGTGTCACACAAGAAACATCACAAGACCTTTGCAACCTTGTCGCAAAACATACTGATGGCATTGGTTACAGGAGGATTACTAAACTTCTGAATGTTCCAGTGAGCACTGTTGGGGCCATAAGCTGAAAAAACATAATTCCACCATAAACCATCGACAACCAGGTGTTCCTTGTAAGATTTGAGAAGTGAATAGAGTTGTTAGGAGAGTTGTCCAAGGGCAAAAAGGACCACTTGTGGAGCGCTTCAGAAAGACCTGGAATTAGCAGATACAATAGTTTCAAATAAACCCCCCCCCCCCCCCCACACACACACACACACACACACTAAGCAATGCACTCAACTGTCATTGGCCTGTATGCACGCTCACCACACAAGACTCCATTGCTGAAGAAAAAGCATGTTGAAAGCCAAAGAAACGCTCAATTGGTTTCAAAGAAAGAAAATAAAGCTGCTAGAATGGCCCCATCCAATCACCGGATTTGAATCGAATAGAAAAATTTATGGAAAGAACTAAAAAGGACATAGTTCATAGTTCATAGAAGAGGCCCACAGAAACTTCAAGATTTATAGGCTGTGGAAGCATGGGCCAAAAATCACACCTGAGCAATGCATGCGACTAGTTTTAAACACAGGTGGCGTCTCGAAGCCGCCATTACCAAAGGATTTTGTAGGAAGTATTAAAACACATTTCAGTTTGCACGTTCAAAACATTTTCCCTGTGTCATTCCATTTTTTATTTTTTTCACATACAACTTAATTTCTGAACTTAGTTGTTATGGGGTCTTTGTATGTATGGAGTGCATGGGTTGTTACTGTTATGTGGTGAAATTCTCATGTTAATAGCACCTTTAGAAACATTTACCTAGAAAAATGGTGACGTGTTAAACTTATTTTATCCACTGCATGCATTTGCAACTGTCTTTTAAGCCATTTGTGTGGAGTGCCACTTGAAGCCAGTCTACTGCTTGAGATCATTAAGCGAGACCAACAGCATGCAGAAGGTTTCATAACACATATAAACAGCTTGTTAAAAGGTAAGGGAGCATTTAGTTTTAATGATCCGTGCACCGCTCTGTCTTCATGGGTAAATTTGTAAAGTGCTCTAGTATAACTGGTTTGCATCAGCTGTTCAGGAACAAAAACTTACTTTATGTCCAAGATGAGCAACAACTGGATAATGAGCCAATTTTATGACTTTTTAAATGCTCCCAAAACAGGTAATTGCTGCAGTTAAAAAAAAAAAAAAAAAAAAAAAAAAATGCGAGCTCAAGAGTCACACAGAACCATGAATACGCGTGGCAACATTGCAGGAGAAAAAAAACAAAAAAACTAAAAGTTTGGCGTCGACAAGCAGGTTTAGTCTGTCCACACAGCTGGATGCAGCAGTCCTGGGATTTGAAAACCATGCTGTCCTTATTTCCTAGTGAAGCTGGGATAGACCAAAGCTGTTCCGATTGGTCGGCATGTGGCCACGCTAACCAATTAGAACTGCTCTGATCTGTACAAGCATCCCCAGGAAAAAGTGGAGATAGAACATGATTTTCAAATTCCAGGACCACCACTACAGGCCGAGTTACCCGCTGAGGTAAGTGCAGCAAAGAGACCGGGAGTGTGGGAAGGGTGTAGAGTGCCAATTCATTTTTTATTTTTTATTTTTTTTTTTTAAAATGATGATCCTAGTTAGAACTTTTACTAGTTTTTGTTGCTGTACCCTTGCTGTGGAGATTCAGCTTTGGTTTTATTTTTTTAACAAATTTACACTGTAAAAAAACTAATAAATTCTCAAATGAATGGGCTGCCAATGCATCATAATGCAGCCAACAATGGAGATGCATTTTTTTTTTTTTGAGGTAGCGCACCAAAACATACAACTATTACTATGCATGAAGCTTTGCTCTGTAGCTGCACGGTATCAGCGAATGTTTATCACAAACATAGGTGTCCATGGACTAGAAGCAAATTTTACCTCTGCCGTGGGTGTGGACTGTAAATCTGGCTGTGGTGAACTGCTTCTGACAGAGGCAACAGATGATCGAGATGCCGAGTCTTCAGCAGGCCTGTGCTTCCCTCTGCCCAGATTTGATATATTGGGAGCCCTGGCAGATGCTGGCCAACGTAGGGCTGCGACTTCCAGCAGTCAGGAAACTTGTTTTCCAGGGACACTCAGGTTTCTCAGCAGTACCTTGTCATCTGGCTGTAGGTCCTGCACTTGTACCCAGAGTTTTTGTTTCTCTGTCCTCGGGCATATGAGGCCGCTTGAGCCTTATATGCGGTCTTCAGACGTCTCTGCAGGCGATCCACATACCCCCTCTGTGGAAAGTTGCTGAGGTATGGGCGAGGGATGTTCTGAACGCCAAGTCCACTGTCTGAATATCAAACTATAGGGAGAGTAACTGGTGGCATCATTGGCAGTGCCGTTATAAGCATGCACAATAGTCACTATATGCTTGCTCCAGTGGCGCTTTTGTTCTGAATTTAGAGTTCAGAGCATATCCAGGAGGGTTCAGTTGAATCTCTCCGGTTGAGGATCTCCTTGGAGGATGATACGATACAGGGTGGGTTTTTTAGACTTCCTGATGCCCAACAGGTCTAAAAGTCTCTTGATGAGACTACTCTCAAAATCTCACCCTTGCTCAGAGTGGATTCGTTGGGACAGACCATAGTACACAAATTTCTCAATGAAGATTTTTGCCACCGTAGATGTTTGTTGGTCCCTCGTGGAAAACACCTGGGCATACCAAGTAAAATGGTCAGTCACTACCAGGATACATCTGATGCAGGAATGGCAATAGTCCTCAACTTCAGCCTACATGCAGGGCCAGTAGAACCGGCCCCTCGCCAGGTGAAAAGTCCTCTTAGGGCCCTAGGTGGCCATGGTGTCGTCTAGGGCAGTTAATACTGTCTCCCTATGTTTTTCAGATAGGAATAGCTGCCATTTTTCTTCATAATCATCAGAGGGGCCCCTTCAGTAGACCAACCCTTGGTGCACCTGAAACAGATCCCACTCTCGGTGCAGCAGACGGGTTTCCTTCAGGGAGTCAGTGAGGAGCAAGTCAGGGCGTTGGCTTTCCAAGGCTTTCAATGCCAAGCTACAGGGAGGGTCCTCCAACTGGTCTCTCCAGAGGTCTTTGACAGCTTGGGCAAAACTTCATTCCCAACTTGGGCGACATTGCAACAACATCTGGGGACACCAGCGGCTGACACGCCAAAGTCTTCGGCCCTGGATCCTCCTCCAGCTTGACGTTCTGCTCCTTGACCTTCAGGCATCAGCTGGGCCTATTCTTCTGGAGGGTTTCTGGAACAATGGGGCCTTCTTGACAAAGCATCTGCGACCCTGATGTAGCGGTCAACCATCTGTGACCCGTGGCGTCCAACATGGTGGTAGTGAGGATGTAGGTGAGGTGATTGTTGGTCTTGATCATGAACTCCCCTCCATACAGGTAATCCCTCAGCTTATTAACCACCGCTCACTTCAAGGCCAGGAACTCAAGTTTGTGCATGGGGTAGTTCTCGGCGGGGGCCAAGTTCTGACTCACGTAGGCAACAGGCCATAGATGGCTGTCATGCTCTTGATATAGCACCCCACCTAACCCATCTTGACCGGCATCAAAGTGTAGCTTGTATGGCTTGGTTGGATCTGCAAAGGCAGGACTGGAGCGGTTGTTAGGCTTCACTTCAGCTGCCTAAAATCATTCACACTTCATTGTTCCTGTCTTAGCAAATACCTTGGAGGAAAAAAAAAAAAAAAAAACACACACACACACACACACACCTTCTGCAATAAGAGCAGAATCCCAGAAATAACTTAAGCACTGTCACGTTGGTAGGCCTTGAGCCAGGACGTGACAGCTTCCTGCTTCTGGGGGGGGGGGGGTCCAGTTGCCACTTCGTCGGCAAACACAATGTGGCCAAGGTAGTTGACAAAAGGGTTGATAAACTGTCACTTTTCCAGAGACAGCCTCAACCCCCTTCTCCAGAGACTCTTCATGCTCTTCTAGGGTCTTGCCGAAAACAATGTTGTCCAAGTACACCAACACCTCGATCAGTTTCATGTCACCCACAGACTTCTCAAATTAGCCTTTGGAAGGTGGCTGAGCACCAGACCGGCCTTGATGCATACGGTCGAATTCAAAGATCCCCTCTAGGGTAATGAAAATGGTCTTCTCCCAATCCTTAGGGTACATGGGGATTTTGTAATACCCACACTTCAAATCCAGCATGCTGAACCACTTCCCTCCCGACAGGCTCTGCAAGGCATTTTCTATCCTTGGGGTGGTATATTGGTCGGGAATGGTCCTTCAGTTCAGCGTCCAGTAGTCAATACACAGCCTCGGTAACCCATTCTTCTTCAATACCACCACTATTGGGGAAGCATATAGACTCTGGGACTCTTGGATACCTGCCCTATTCAACTCTGCCAGTTGTTCAAGCAGATCCTCCAAGTTCCCTAACGGAATCCATCAAACTCTTTCCCTGAACGGCTTATGCACTCGAAGAGATGGATCCGGTATTGGGCACTTTTTGACCACCCCACATCAAATTCACTCTTGGAGAATGCAGCCTGCCATCTCAGGAGCTGAGTCTTGGCCCTTTCATTCCATTCAGGCCAAAGGAGTATTTTTCAGATAGAACTCCTCCACAGAGATCCCATCCTTTGCTCCTTCCAGCAAATCAGATATGGGAACTGCAGTGGCAAGATTCACTTGTCCCAGCAACATCTGAGCCGGCAACTTCACTGGCGAGGCCGTTACGACACTAACCAAGATCTCCCCATGACTTAACCTTTTGGTTTAAAACCACCTAGGGAATTATCTCCACTCCCATGTCTTACATAGTTAAATAGTAGACGAGGTTGGAAAAAAAAAAAACACAAGTCCATCCGTCAAGGACATTGAAAGGGCCTGGTTGCTTCCAATTTGGTTTGACAAATGCTTGAAAACAGGCCACTTTACCAGGCTAGAACACCTTCAAAAACACAGGTTCGAGCACCAGATGCTTCCCACTCCTTCAGCTGGGGCCTTCTGTTTATGTACCAGGTGCTGGCAGGCTTGTCTCAGCATAGGCGCACGCTTTTAGTTGAAGTGCCCGGCACCAGAACAATGGTGTCAACAGCCTTCTGACAAGATCAGTATTGGTCCCTATGATGAGAGAACTTTTACTGGTGGGCGAGGACAGACCACTGCCAGAGTGTAAAAATCTCAGCTTTCCCAGCCATGGAGGGATCGAAGGTCAGCTTGACTGGAAGATAGGCATCATAGGGTAAGTTCTGAGTCACAATGCCCCATATCTCCAGCTCTTCCAACTTCTGCAATGGCAGGTGCTTGAGGTGCCCGTCATAGAAGTATCTGTAGAGAAGGGTCACTTAAGCGCCAGTATCCAGAAGGGCCTTGGTTTAGACTCCCCTTACTTAGACGGGAACAACAGGAGAAGGTCCCACCAGCCTGCCAGGGAGCATGGAGGAAGTGGTGGCCCTGGCCTGTTAGGTGGTTTGTATCCGCACTCCCCTCTTGCATGGATTCCGATTGCGCTTAAGTCTACGCCAAGTTCTGCGAGTCTGTTGTGCATTGACTCTCCAATGCCAGGCAGCATGTATCAAAGGAAAGGAAAAACTAGGTTGCTTGGAGGCAACTCAGCAGAGGTGTGAATTTTTACTTCCGTTTGAGTTGTTAGAAAACACTGAAAATATAAAAAAAAAAAAAAAAAAAAAAAGAAGAAGAGGTTACATTATTCCTGCAGGAACAAGCCAAGTGGAGAACACTTTGAGCCGCTTGCATTTATGCAACATTGGCTTTGTTCTGCGATAACTGTATCAAATCAGAAAACATCACAGCTGTTAACTCGTGAATGTCTCCCTGCTTTTGTACTGTGGATGTCAGCACGCTGAAAGCTTTTGATACACTTTACATAGTTTGGGACAGCTTGGCCCAAACTATTTCCCTCACTAATGTGAGGCCGCTGGGCTACATACAGCACTGTGCAGGTTGGAGCTGAGACTTCCTGTCTCGTACTCTGAAAAAAATTATAGTCTATCTGATTGGCGCTCAGCCATTCAGAGAAAGCAATGTATTCTAGTAATGAGTGGTCAGAGGTTGTAATATCAGCCCACCCCTCTGACTCAGCCAACCAGAGCAAGTTTTGTATTCATTGCTAGAATACATCGCTTTCTATGAATGGCTGAGCGCAAATCAAATAGACTGATGTGTGCTGGGTATGAGACAGCAAGTCTTGACTCACACCCGGAACAGTGCGGGATGCTGCATTAAGCCTACAATTTATACCGCACATCCAGAGGCCTCACATGTTAGTGAGGGACATGGTTTGTTTGGGGCAGCTGTAGGACCATACCCTTGGATCTGACTAGTGGAGGATAAAAGTGCTGTAGGAGAACGGATTCCATTATTTAAATGGGACACAATGCACTATGACATATGGGGTTCATATACTTAAATCGTAGTTCCACCCAAAAGGGGTGTTTGCTTACTCCACTCCCCCCCTGCGCCACATTTGGCACCTTTCAAGGGGGAGTGGGTACTCGTCCCCACGGCGAGGTCCCCCAGAAGTTCAGCCCCCCCCCCCCTCCTCCTTTGCGACAATTAGAATCTGCAGCGCAATTCGTGCATGCACAGTAGGGAACCGACTGAAGCTGAAAGGCTTCACTGCCAGTTTTCTTTACCACAAATGGCGGTGGCAGCACCCGAGAGGCATTTGGAAAATGTGTGTGTGTGTGATTTTTATATATATATATATATATATATATATATATATATATATATATATATATATATATATATATATATATATATATATATATATATATATATATATATATATATATATATATATATATATATATAAAAAATTTTATAACACACCAATTGGTCAGTAACAGTTGGGTATAAAAAAGGAGCACCAGACGTAAGGATGGGCAAAGGTTCACCAATCTGAAAAGCTGCATCTAAAAATTGTTGAACAATTTCAGAATAAGGTTCAACAAAGGTCTCATGTACACTGCTGCTGGTAAATGGACGTTTAGGAGCAGTTGGACATTCTTTCTGTCTTTCTTCTTTCAACATTGGTGACCTTTTGCCCTGCACAAAATCGCGGTAAAAAAAAAGCTGCAAAATCGTGCGATTTTCTGCTGGAAAATACTACACTCAGGTGTGAATGCAGCCTTAGGCACATTCTCATCTAGTGGCGATTTTAAAGGGAAGCATTTTTATTACTTTTAAGCCTGGAAAATGCAGAATAATAATAATATACACCATGTGATATTCCCCTCATCAGCCAATTATGCTGTACAATACACATTCTCTGGGTAATTGCGCAGCTGAACATATATATTATAAAAGTATTCTGTGGACATGCGTTGAGCCATCAATGGATGTGTCCAGTAGTGACAAACTCTGGTCCTCTCACACAATTTTCTATGAATACGGAGCCTCAGCAAAAGCAACATCAGGAGCATTTCCTCACATGCTCATCAAGGGATCCATATTAACAAACCAAACAAAAAAACAGCTAGCTACAAGCACACTGCTACTCACACTGTTCTCACAGAATGGCTGAAATAGTTCATACTTGTTTTTAGTGTTTTCTAATCATTTGGGAGGGTCCGAGGTTATCTTTAGTAAAAGCTCCCTTGTAAACATTGCTACACCATCAGTGCATGGGCTCAGGAATACTTCCATAAAATCATTGTCTGAACAGTTCACCGTGCCATTCATAAGTACAAGGTAAAGCTTTTATATGCAAATATCTGAGCAAGATCCAGAAACACTGCCATCTTCTCTGGGCCAAAGCTCATTTAAAACATTCTGCTGCAAAGTAGAAACCTGTTCTGTGGTCAGATGAATCAAAATTTTAACACCTCTGGACTAAGAGGAACCTTCTGGCTTGTCATCAGCCCTCACTTTAAAAGCCAGCGTCTGATGGTATGGAGGTTGCATTAGTGCATATGGAATGGGCAGCTTGCCCATCTGGAAAAGAGCCATCAATAATAAAAGATACCCAAGTTTTAGGGAAGGACTTTCATATTTGAGCAGGAAAATGCTAAACCATATACTGCATCTAAGACAACAGCACGCCTTAGTAGTAGAAGAGTTTGGGGGCTTAATTGCCCTGCCTGCAGTCCAGACCTTTCACCCACTGAAAATATTTGGCGTACCTTGAAACAAAAAAAATACAACAGACAACCCAGGACTGTTGAGCAGTTAGAATGCTATATCAGGCACGAATGGGACAACATTCCACTCCCTAAAAACCAGCAACTGGTCTCTTCAGGTCCCAGATGATTACAGAGAAGAGAGGCTGCTACACCATGCTAAACATGAAACGTGTTGCTCCTATCAATTTCAAATATACACGTTTTTCTTTTTTTACAAATGGTACATTTTCTCAGTTTAAAAATGTTATAAATTTTCTAGTTTCTATTGTGAATAAAATACAGGTTCATGAGATTTACAAATCATTGCATTCTGTTTTTATGGAGTTGTACTTGTACTGTATACAACAGTGCTAAAATAAGGAAAGTTTAAGTGGTCATCTCTGGTTGGGCGCTTCAATGCCGACTGCCTTCATTTTATGTTTTCTGGTCTGTTGCCAGCTGCCCACCATATTACTTCTGAGCAACATTGCCCTTCATGCAGTGGGCATGTGTGTGGCTATGAACACATTCCAAGCCACACCAACAGCCCAGAGTACTTGCTGGCACAATTAAGATACCTGACGCAATTTTTTCATGAGATCCGTGTGTTGTAGTGGGAAGGATACATAAGAAGTGGAATGTGAGACACAGCTAGAATGGGTGGCAATTATGAAAAGCACACTTATTCCTCTTACCTTTCAGAATACAGGAGAACAATGCCAGAGGTAGTGGTGTGCATCTATTAGGGGTGGTGACAAGAATGTCCCCGACAGCACCCACAGACCTGCCCAATTATGGAAACCAAATCACCTCTTTACATAGAGCTTGTTTTACTGATTTGTACGTCTTGCTGGAAACCGAAATGGTTTAAAAATAGAGAAGACACTGGAGCTTACTTCAAAAAGTGAGAAAAGTCAAGCCCTTCGTAAAGTAAAACCAGGATCAGAGCAATACATTTTAGCGATTATGATGGCTAGCAAGGTAATAACAGGCACAATGTGTCAACTCCATACATGCGAGATCCTAACAAGTTTAAAATAACCAACAGGCAAGCTCATCTTTGACAGATAATTAGGAAAACACTCCACCTGTCCCCCTTAACTTTACAGAAGTGACAAAAGAAAGTGAACCTGCGCATCCCATCTTTACATGATTTCTAGCGGTAATGCTTGCCCAGCAGTTTGCCTATACAGACAATTTACAGGCCGATCTAGGCACTGTCTGCTCTAGGCTGAGCTTAAGACAGCTTGAGCAACCCCGCCACCCACTGCTTATAGGATTCACTCAACATCTACGTCTTGCAGCCCGCAGTGCACACAAGTGGCGTTTTGCTATGCACAGTGCAAAGCATCTCCACAGGGCAATTCTTCTCAAGATTTGTTCAGAAATTTGCTACACAGCTAAAAAAAAAAAAAACAGACAACTGTGAATACAGAAGGATAATCAAATGTAGTGTTCAATGCACCCAATGAGCAGTGGTAATGTGCATTCTCCAAACACACTATTATGTGCAGTCTGATTCAGACAGGGTTGGATTACCCTCTTTAAAAAGCCATCTACTCGAAACTTAAGCTAGCCATACATGTGGCGATTGAGTAATGAGATGTTTGATTCCATTTTCAAAGCAATTGGAAAGCAGCTGAGGACCTAATTTGAAGGCTTTGAACGACCACAAATAGATGAAATTTCTCAAATCCAGTGCCTTGTGACAAAAAAACAACAAAACTGGTCTAGCTTTTCTTCCCAGTTTTGATCCCATGTCAATTTAATCATTCAATAAACTTTATTGAATCGGTCAATTTCCCCATTTCAATTTCACAATCTACCACACTCTGCTGACAGAAATCTTGAGTGATAGACTGCTTAGGTTTCTGTGACTTGAAAGTGGGAAAAATTTACTGAAAATTAACACGTTATACGGCCACCAATCTCAATACAAGGTGCTAATGCAGTAGTCCACGTTGCAGGAATACACACAACAGCAAAAAGACAGCATTCAGTTTATGGTCCGTGTGGAGGCACTCACTCAACAGGAGGGATGGGACAGGAGAACCAAAGAGGGGGATCCACTGCAACAGAGGAGGCAAGTATAAAAAAAAAAAAAAATAAAAAAAAAAACAACGAGACTTCACAAATCACTTTAATGTGAACCAAAACATCGACCTCACAAGCCTGCATCCAATTTAGTTAGATGACACCAAAATTAAAGAGTAACTACACCAGTGATGTCAAACCTTGGCACCCCAGATGTTTTGGAACTACATTTCCCATGATGCTCATGTACTCTGCAGTATAGTTGAGCATCGTGGGAAATGTAGTTCCAAAACATCTGGAGTGCCAAGGTTCGCCATCACTGAACTACACCCTCCAAGGAAGCTTTCTTAGCCTCTGTCTGATCTTCAGTTCCCATGGAGGT
Source organism: Lithobates pipiens (assembly GCF_037356315.1). Classification (NCBI taxonomy): domain Eukaryota; kingdom Metazoa; phylum Chordata; class Amphibia; order Anura; family Ranidae; genus Lithobates; species Lithobates pipiens. The sequence goes on from NW_027507785.1 coordinate 69,389,339, forward strand.
GCACATGTGATCAGTTATGACATCAGCCATTTAATGATGTTGTAAACCTCTCTTTACAAGTTGTACCCATAGGTAAGCCTTACCTAAGGTACTGTAAATATCTCCTAAATGTGCACCGTTTAGGATATTTTATTGTATACTGCACCAATGATGTGATCGGCGCATGCACTGGAGAAACATCCCCGACCCCCTGTGCTGTTCTTCCAAGAGCGAGTGCCGTGACCTGCGGCTCCCGCTTGCAGTCGCAGGAATGACGCTACGCAGCCCCGGCCAGTAACAGAGATGGAGTCCACAGCCCTCGGAAGGAAGAGGGGCAAAGATGGATGCAGCCTGCAGCGGGGACAGCATGAGCTTCGTTTGCAGGTGTCACATAATGTGCCAATATGTGATGCATACTAGCACATTATGCTTTTACTTTGCAGGGTAAAAGAAAGGAAGTAAAACCCATCAGGGTTTACTTCCTCTTTAATGACAGTTCAGTTGAGGGCAAATGTGACCGCTATCATTCACAGCATGCCTTGAACTTAACAGCTTTGGGAAACTATTAAATTGATGGTTTTAGTGACAATTTAATGGGAGGGGGTATGGTTATTTCATCATCCTGTGCTCCAAGTGCAGTTACTGCAGGCATAAGTGAGCATGCACACTAGGTCGGTACTTTACCATATATGACAAGAATTCTGGAGAACAGAGAACATCTACAGATAAAACACCTCAATAGCGTTGCTAACATTTATCACCAATTATTGTGTACAGTAATGTCACACTTACATGGTCTCTCCAGTTTTCGCCACATGGCAAAGAAACTGATCCAGTTCTGGATGTGCTTCTTTCTTTCCTTTCTTCTCAAATTCTGGAGAGAGAAAAAATAAAGCGCAATCAGTGGCAGAAATATAGTGGAGGTTATTCATGTTACAAAACCAGAACGTGGAAAATTAATGAAAATCAACAAGATGATAGAAATTACGATTTGTGAAGTATAGCATTCAGATATGACAAACCTAAAAAAAAAAAAAAAAAAAAAAAAAACAACACACACACTAGTTGTTGACAATGGAGCTGGCTCTCGTATTTACACACATGGGAAAAAAATAAAGAAATAAAAATCGTTCAGGTGTGATCGGGGCCATGTATATCTGGGTACAGAAGAGCGTTTAAAAAAAAAAAAAAAAAAAAAAAAATTATCCTGCAATTTTGTTAACAAGAGATATATACACAAGTCTGCCACACCTAGTGAGATTTTTACAAGAAAAGAAGGCTCATTTACTGACTAAGTTAATTACATTTCCTGTGAGGCCTCAAGTGGATTTCATCACTTTGAATTTAAAGTTTAATCATTCAGATATCTGGTACAACCATGCCACCATTTGATTCCTATATTCCCCAGGTATAGGGACACCCAAAGCCTTCTGCCAGCCCCTACGTCAGTACAGGTCACAAGAACAAAAAAAAAAAAAAAAAGCTTCGGTAAGCTTAGCATTTCAAGAGACCAGCAGCAACAGCAGCAGGACCTTTATCCCCCCCCCCGTTCACACCGGTGTGACTTGTCATGCGATTTAACAGTTCCAAATCACACGACAAGCCGCATCCAATTGCCAGCAATGGAAACATTCATATCGCCAGTAACTCTTGCCGGGATTATGAATAAGGTTCCTGCATTACCTTTCTCCCGATTTCATTGCGTCTTGCATAGACTTCTGTTAAATTAATTCATAAGTTGCAAAGAAAATCTGCAGTGTAAATCACACTGATCTGCAGCTTTGAAATCATGCTGAAGTACTGCGATTTAAAAGCCCCACCAGTTACAATGGGGGCGTAAAGGATAAGTTCACCTTAAAAATAAAAAATAAAATTTTTGGCAGGGAAAAAAATAAAACCTCAAAAGTGCATTTACCATTTATTTTTAAAGGAGCCTGTAAAGCAGGGGTCTCAAACTGGTGGCCCTCCAGCTGTTGCACTACAATTCCCATGAGGCATAGTAAGGCTGACAGTTAAAAGCATGTCTCCCCTAGGCAGAGGCATGATGGGACTTGTAGTTCCGCAGCAGCTGGAGGGCCGCCAGTTAGAGTCCCCTGCTGAAAAGCATTGCACTCATGATCAGCATCATCACAGGTGCAATGTCAGCCTTCTGCAGACTGTCAGTGTAGCTGCCTGCCCATACATACAATACAGGAAGGCAGTCATTGTGAATGACATAGCCGCATGGGTGGAGCCGTGCTCTTTCCAACTTGTGACAGTGGCTGCAGGGAGAAGATCCCAGGCCTGCTGTCACCAAAACCATAGAACAGAGGTCAAACCTAAACAAATTAGGCAGGCTTTTGCACTACATAGTTGAAGGCAAAACTAAAGAAAATTGAATAAGAAAAACTGTATGGTGCATGGCAAGCTTTACTGTGGGGGGGGGATCAACCTCTCCCCTCAAAGCGAAGGTTCCGCCTATCATCTATCCCTCAAAACAGTGCCTCAGTTAAAGCGCTTCTCAAAGCAAAAACGTAAGGCTTGGTTAACATATGAGCCACATGCGGCTCACAGCAGGGGTTTGGTGCATGCTGGTTCACAGTTTCAGACAGAATTTTAGGCTGAATTCAGACCTGAAAACGGACCAAAAGACGCACAAAACGCACCAGACCCACTGCAGAGATATGTGAACTGGCTTCATAGAGAGGGATCCCGCATCCAATTCAAAATGGTTGCGAACCCAGCTTAAAAGAGGAGTGCCACTCGTTTTTTTAGTTTATTAAAAGTCAGCAGCTATAAAAAAAAAAAAAAGTGTAGCTGCTGACTTTTAGCAAACAGACACTCCTGCACGGTCCAGCAATGTGGCCGCCCAAAGCCTCGCTACTCTCCGCAGCGCCATCATTGCAACTGTGTACACCCGGCTGTAACAGTCTGCAAATTCACAGCTGGACACGCACTGCGCATGTTGCACTGCGCTCTCCTAGTGGGCAGGCAATCTCATGGGACGTGTCCCAGGAGATTGCAGAGAGGGAGGGGCCGCCTAGGGGGAGAGAAGAAGTCGCTGAGGCAGCGAGAAGAGGGAAGGAGGAAATGGGACAGGAAGTAGCTGTCAAAACCAGGTACACCACTTTAAAGCTATGATCTACAAGTTTTCCCCAATCACCGTCTTCTAAAAGTATGCTCTTTATTTGTACTTGTTAAATATCTTAATTTCTCATTTCTTGCCTTGGTGACATTTCTGTCACCTGAGAGGTATAGATGCAATAGGAATGGTATTTCTCCACAGCACTTTTTATACCCAGTAGTGCGCAGTGATACTCTGTGCGAGGGAGCCTTCTACACATTCGCAATTCCCTTCATTGCACATATATACCGGCACATCACCTGAGCAGCTCCTCCGATCCTACCTCAGAATTCCATTTACAACAGCAACAGGGGGGGGGGGGTGAGTTTTGCTGACAGGTATGGAAGGCTGTGTGTTGCTGTGGAAACCACATCTCTAAGCAGGTGCATGTCAATTTCAAACATTTTTGATACATAGCAATGTGCTTAGACATTGTATTAGATGACAGTGGAACTTTGGGAGGCATTAAGGGCTTGTTTGTGTTTTTAAGTATTGTAGTTTGTTGCCATTCCATGAGTGTGCGCAATTTTAAACCGTAACAAGTTATGTATCCATTTACTCGGCGGAACATCATATTTTACAAAAAGAAAAAAAAATATTGGGCTTACGTTTTTTTTTTATTCAGTGTAGTCTATCCCCCCCCCCCCCCCCAAAAAAAAAAGTTTAAAAGACCACTGCACAAATACCATGTGACATAAAATATTGCAACATCCGCCATTTTATTCTCCAGAGTCTTTGATAATATAGATACACACACACTTGGGGGTTCCAAGTAATTTTCTAGCAAAAAAAAAAACCCCAAAAAATACAAAACAGTTTTTTACTTGTAAAAATCAAGTGTCAAAAATAGGCTTCGTCCTTTAGGTGGTTAAAGTGGTTGTAAGCACTTACAACCCAGTTTTTACTACTAGTAAGCGTATAATGAGGCGTACCTGTAGCTACCCTAGATATTTCCTAAACCTACACGATTTAGGAGATATCCCCTGTATCAGCATGTGCCGATGTCACATACGCACCAAAGCAACGGCTCTTTCGTGCCACTGCTTCGGCAATTACATCGCCTGAACCCACGATAAACGGAAATAACTCCAGGAGCGACGTCGTCGGCCAGAGCAGTGTACGGGGACTGCTGCGAGGGCTTTGATCTAAAAAGGTGAGTATTTCATAATGAGCTAGTATGCTATGCATACAAGCTCAATAGGTCTTGCAGGATTTTTGGGGGCGTTTTTTTTTGTGTGTTTACAACCACTTTAATGCATTTATTCTACAGCTCAATTTGCTATTTTTACCTGTCACTGGCTGTGACTGACAGAAGAGGGAGCCAATGCATACAGGAATTTTTTTTTTACCTTAACGCATAGAATATATTAAAAAGGCAATAAAACCTTCCGACTTTAGAGCCACTTTAAATTTGGATCAAAAAGGCTTCTTCGTGATGACGTTTACATTTAAAAAATAAAATAAAAATGACAATGAATGTAATCATTCCTCAAGGTAGGTACTGATGAATAAGGCTCTGCCTGTGCACTAACCCTTATAATCAGAGGTCAACAACGCCTGCTGGTGAAAACCTAGTAGTGTTCTTTCTCTGGAAAGGAAGACTTTTTTTTTTTACTATTTTTTCCAACAAGCTTTCGTTGCCATCCAAATACAATCTACTTTTATAAAGCAATCAGGAATCACAGGGACAATCATTAACAGGTTCAACTTTAGACTAGTCACATCAACGCAGGGGACCCACACTGTCAGGAAGGAGCATATTTCTGCAACCAGGAGTCGCCGCAGGTGTTTTTTTGCGCACCTATAGCCTGCGACAGGCTGACAGACACAGCAGCTCTACACATGTAGCCCCACATATGAGCAATGACATGTACAGGGAATGATGAACATTAAATGCAGAGATGCGGTTACATGTGCTCAACTGCAGTATTAGTCAGCCCGATTTGTGAAGGCTTTCTGGCCATGGCTGTATGCAAATACCTATAGTCTCCGGACTCAGAAATGTGCTCAATGACGCACAACCATGTCAATGAGGCCTCGGCATCCAGAACTAACAGGCAGCTTGTTAATGGAGACTTGTTTACTTCTGCAACAATTCTCCCAGTCAAAGACAAGGGAAATCTGAACACAGCATTAAAGTTTTGCAATCTAGGAGTGCCTGGACAACTGATAAAGCTGAAGAGGGCAAATACATTTCATGTCCAAATACCAACACAACCCTGGCTAACAAATTTTTAAGCTAAAGTCTAGATTTTTTTCAACCAAGAGCTACCAATTAAAGCTAGCACCTCTTCCCTATTCACCATTGTGACAATAATATGCACAATTGTATTATATTTGTATTTTTTATAAAATATTTTTTTTATAATTATATTGTATCTTACAGCTGCATTACCAATGGGAGGCGGACAATATATGATAAAACGTGCAGAGGAAACACAATATGAAGTCATTCCAACATAGGGTTGTGTGGATATTGATGTCCATACTAAGCATTTTCACAAGTACTCATGCAAATGCTCAGATACCTGTGCGGTGCGATTTGAGCCCATACAAAATGAATGGGCTCAAATCGCAGTGCAAAAAATTTCATGCGATTTGAACAGGACCACAATGCGATTTCTGTCAGAATCACATGTAGTTTCCCCCACCGTTCCTGTGTGAACCTAGACTAAAGTCACTATGACAAGCCTGGGTTCACACAGGAGCAGTGGGGGAAACTGTACGAGATTCGGACAGGAATCGCACTGCATGCTATTCTTTGCAGTGCGATTTGAGCCCATTTATTTTGTATGGGCTCAAATCGCACCATGCAAAAAAAAAAAAAAAAAAAAAAAAAAAAAAAGGGGGGGGGGGGGGGATTGGCAAGTACTTGAGCACAAGTAGCCATATTCACTAATAAAATTAGTATCGGTGCAACCCTATTCCAACACTGTGAGTATGCAATGCGTGCTAATGCGCAAGTAGACCCAAATAGTTTCCACTTCTAAAAAACATTCAGGCAGCAAATGCATGTGCGCAAAAGTTAAACTATGAAGGGCTGACACAGCTGGATGTGCACCAAGCGCTACCAGCATTCCGGGGCATCTGCCCCTATACACATGGCCCTAAATGCTAATACCACCGTGCACCATCCAGCCACAGCAGCGGTCAGCCTCAGAGTCTTAGAGAATGGCAGCAGCGTGCTGGATAGTCTACCCGTGCCTTTCACCCAAACCTAAAGTCTTGGAGTCTTGTGAACCAGGGCTTAAAGTCCCGTGTGCACAAGGCCTTAAAAAAATAAAAAAATAAACTGTAAACTAAAGACAGATGTACAAAATTAATGAATACTGACTCGGGTTACATCAGTTTCTTTTTAGGTCTCAGCTACAGTACATCTGGAACACAAGACGATTCTAAAACAGACAAGACCCTAAAACAGGGGTCTCAAACTGGCTGCACTCCAACTGTTGCAAAACTACAAGTCCCATCCTGTCTCTGTCTGTGGGAGTCATGCTAGTAACTGTCAGCCTTGCAATGCCTCATGGGACTTGTAGTTTAGCAACAGCTGGAGGGTCACCAGTTTGAGATCCCTGCGCCTAAATGCTGGAACCACTCAGTACAGAGTTCAGCCCTGTCCATCCACAGCCTGCCATAGACTGACAGCCTGCCTGCATCAGGGCTAGACACTGCATCTGTCCCTACTGGGCACACTAAAGCATCAGAAGGTGACGCACTGCAGCGGGATGCCCTGTGTACAAGGGGCATTAGCAAAAGACATGACTGAACTGATGACGCTTGTATGAAAATCAACCTATGAGACACATATCTATATATAATCACAAGCATAAAGTCAAAGTATTATTATGCAATTGCAGGAGTGACATGTTCTAGTGACACACGCATACCTGAAAACAGCATGCAACGCATGTATCTAGCTATACAAGTGCTTGATTGCTCCGTTACATTTTCCAATGGCAAGGCTTGCTAAAACTTACAGTTCAGCAGCAGATGTAAAGCTGTACACTGTATGCATAACAAACAGATTTTTTTTTTTTCTCACAGCCATCAACATAGAGCAGCAGAATACAGCATGAAGCCGGATTGTGCCGGTACTGCTGGGGGAATTGGGGGACTACACAGAATCCCAGGAAATGCTAGAGGAGAGCAGGCAAACAGCAAGGAAAAGCGGAAAAAATGCCAATCTCTCCAGCTACAGAACACGCACGCTCAATCACACCCAGTTCACACAAAAAAAAAAAAAAAAGGCACACCCTTCTTGCCTGTCTCACACACTCACCACCCCCCACCAGCCTTGGCTAGATTGATAATTATGCTGAACTTTTTCCAAGTAGGGCAGAAAACCAGCCGGGTCTTCCTCCACCGTGCACAAGCAACAGTCCAGAGCAAAGATACTATCAAAGCAACATATTCTCAGAAACAATACAGGAACGCAGTTTACCAAAACACACGAAAACACAGAGCAAGCAAAAAAAAAAAAAATATATATATATATATATATATATATATATATATATATATATATATATATATATATATATATATATATATATATATGCATTCCCATCCCCCTCTAGTCAGGTTTCCTAACCGACTTATCAGCATAAAGCTTGTTGACATCGAGGATTATTTTGTAAACAACGCAGAGGAAATCAGTGGAGACCTCTGCAGCAAATGGTCATTGTGTTACTAATTATCTGACAGGAGTATAAAGGACTTGTGTACATAAAACCAGCCTGTGATTGAAATGCAGGTCAGCAGATTCCCGTTTACCTCAATGAAGCATTGTGGATGACAGTTGCATTTGTCCGCTTTACATTTATTTGAACCCTATGGGATAGATTTACTAAAACTGAATAGTGCAAAATCTGGTGCAGTTCTGCATAGAAACCAATCAGCTTCCAGTTTTTTTTTTTTGTCAAAGCAGAACTATACTGCATCTGAGCCCCACAAACGCCAACTGATTCATTTTTAATGTTCAAAGCAATCCATCCATGTTCTATTTTGCTGAGAAATCACTTTTGAAAAAACACCCTCCTAGCTTTACTGGCCCTCTTGAATAAGGGCAGATGATTCATTAGCATTTACTTCCTGGAATTCATCTGCCCTTCGCTCAAGCATGCAGGCAGAAAAGGTGTGCTTAACTTAGAAAGCCCCCCTCCTTTCATGAAGACTCCATGGATGTATGACACCCCTTTGCCTAAGCCTGGAAACTAGGAAGTAACTGAAGACATGTAAAAAGAAAAAAAAAAAAATAAAGAAAAAAGGTTAAAACAAGCAAATATGCCTTCCTAGCCATTTACTAATACAAGCATCATAAGGATTAAAAACAGTCGATGATTGAGAGTGAAGTTCAGCTTGTTCAAGTAAAGTTGAAGTTGGAAGAGGATTGCCTACTAGAGCTGCGCAATTCTAGCTAAAATGAGAATCACAAGTGTGTGTGTGTGTGTGTGTGTGTGTGTGTGTGTGTGTGTGTGTGTGTGTGTGTGTGTGTGTGTGTGTGTGTCTTACCTGTCCCAGGGTCCAGCGATGCGGGGGAACAAATCGCCCCCCCAACTCCGCGGCGCCAGCATTGCAACTGAGGGCACCCGGCTGGGGCTTCAGTCTGGCAACCACTGCGCATGCGCGAGCGCGATTGGCCACGCAGTCACCTGGGACCCGTCACATGTCCCAGATGACTGACAGGAGGGAATGGGCAGAGCTGAGCCCTTCCTGCGCCAAGGGGAAGTGATGTCACCAGCCCAGGCATTGAAGGAGGCAGACTACGAGGGACCCCCTAGCAACAGGCATTTAAAGGAGAGCTTAAAAAAAAATTAACTTTTTTTGTGTGGAACAACACTTTAAGAAACAAGTGTTTGAAAAAGATTTAGACTGAGTGGTTAAACTTCCTGCATTTAGTTGTTTATCCCATTGATCAAAGAAGGAAGAGTTAGTTACAATGTTTAATTTTCAAAAACTTGGCTGACTGCCTGGATGTTTTCCTTTGACAGCTGAGTGAGCAGATAAGTTTCTCCACTTTTTATATGAAAGAACCAACTAACTCTGCAATAGAGATCGTGGGGGGGGTGTTGAATCAAGATCACATTTTTTTAACGATTAATTGTGCAGCTCGATTGTCTACCATGCACAGCTGCACCAGATTTTGCACTCTCCATTTTTAGTAAAGCAACCCCACTCTGTCCTATTGGAGATGCACATACTTTGCAAGCACTGCAGGTCACATGCACTCTTGCATGCCAAGCGTTTTAGCAGCTCTGCATTTATAGGGTATCCATGGTCAAAATGTAAGACTGTATATTAATTTCCAAAACGGAACTTCAATTATTTATAGCATACTCCAATTAATCTGAATGGGTATTTTAATCTTCCCACGAACGTACTTCAATTCTGCAACACACATTCACTACGCCCAGCGAGTAGGCACTAATGTCTTAATTCACAAAGCCTGCCTTCTGAAACAAAGGTGCTGGGGGGGGGGGGGGGGGGGGTTGAAGGCAGCAAGGAACCATGGAATACATAATCCTTAGAAATGGAGGAGAAGCTGCAAGGCATGCACAGGATCCAGGAAGTTGTGGAACGAGATGGTCAGCAGACAGGCAGAACTAACATGAAATGACATTTTTAAAGTAAGGACTATAATGGATTGTCAACAATAACTATTGTTTGTTTTCTTATTACAATGCTAATGTTATGAAATTAAAAAGCGTATGCTGCAGTTTTAGGCCTCTTTCACACTGACGTCCCGTTCAGGCCCGCCTGTCAGTTTTTCAGGCGGACCTGAACGGGTGCTCCATAGAGCTCTATGGAGCGTCGGATGTCAGCGGTGACATGTCCGCTGACATCCGACCCGCTCCGATCCGAAAAAGTGTAACGGAGGAAAAAGCTATTTTTCCATCCGTCTGCGGATCCGATCGGGTGACGACGGGCACTGCGGTCCGTCATCCGATCTCCCATAGGGGAGAGCGGCTCTGTGACAGGTCCATCCCTGCGCAGTGTGCAGAGACGGAGCTGTCATCTCCCTGCTCAGCGGGGATCGGCGGAGTGATCCCCGCTGAGCAAACGGATATCCACGGGGCGGATCAGAACTGATCCGCCCCGTGTGAAAGGACCCTTAGGCTTCCTTTAAGCCCTGGTTCACATTGGTGCAATTTGACAGTTCACAATAAATCGCATTACAAGTCACACCCCATTGCCGGAAACAGAACTGTTCAAATCCTTGCAACTCAAGTTGCAGCGACTTTAAAACTGTTCCTGCACTACTTTTTTGGGATCTCACTGCGACTTGCATCTGTTAAATGAAGTCACAATGAAAAATCGGAGGTGCACAGAGAAAATCCCTCTATAGTGTGCACTTGTCTCAATTCAAAGCACTAAGTGTCATTTCTGTCTGCTGGATGATACAGTGCATTGAAAAAAAGTATTCATACCCCTTGAAATTATTTTCAACAGTTTTTTACAAATATCTGAAAAGTGTGGCATACATGTGTATTCAGCCCCCCTTACTAAAATCTAGTGGAACCAATTGACTTCAGAAGTCACCTAAATTACTAAATAGAGTTCACCTGTGATCTCAGTATAAAAACAGCTATTCTGTGAAGCCCTCAGGTTTGTTAGAGAATCTTAGATAAACAGAATCATGAAGGCCAAGAAACACACCAGACAGGTCAGAGATAAAATTGTGGAGAAGTATAAAGCAGGGTTAGGTTATAAAAAAAATATCCAAAGCTTTGAACATCTCACAGAGCATTATTCAATCCATCGTGCGAAAATGGAAATAGTATGGCACAACTGCAAACCTACCAAGACATGGCCGTCCACCTAAACTGACAGGCTGGGCAAGGAGAGCATTCAGAGAAGAGCCAAGAGCCCCATGGTAACTCTGGAGGAGCTGCAGAGATCCACAGCTCAGGTGGGAGAATCTGTCCACAGGACAACTATTAGTCGTGCTCTCCACAAATCTGCCCTTTATGGAAGAGTGAGAAGAAGAAAGTCATTGTTGAAAGAAAGCCATGAGAAGTCCTGTTTGCAGTTTGCCAGATGGCATGTGGGGGTCACAGCAAACATGTGGAAGAAGGTGCTCTGGTCAGATGAGACCAAAATGTAACCTTTTGGCTTTGGGGAAAACCTACACTGCACATCACCCTGAACACACCATCCCCACTGTGAAACATGTTGTGGGGATGCTTTTCTTCAGCAGGGACAGGGAAGCTGGTCAGAGTTGATGGGAAGATGGATGGAGCCAAATACAGGGCAATCTTAGAAGAAACCCTGTTCTGTCAGGTACACACGACAAGACTTTCCGGCAGACTAGATCCGACTGTCTTCCCGGCCAACTTTCAGCGGACTTTCCGAACCAACGGACTTGGTTTTGAACGTGATGAGGTAAAACGACGAAAAAAGGAAGTTTAATAGCCAGTAGCTGCCCTTGCGTTGTATTTGGTCCGTCAGACCAGCATACAGACAAATGGTTTTCCTGATAGGAATGGAGTCCGTCAGACAGATTTGAAACATGTTCTAATTCTAGGTCTGTCGGAAGATGAAAAACGATCCGATTAAGGCTGGGTTCACAGTGCTGCGGCTAGGAGACCCGGATGTGATTCGCACGGCACTGCAGTGCAAATCACATCCGATCTCTGTGCGATGCGAGTTCAGCCATACAGATAGTATGGCTGAATTCGCATCGCACCCGCCCCAAACTCGCACAGGACCCTTTTTTTGGTCCGCAGCAGAATTGGATCGCATGGGTGTTCACACCATGCGATCCGATTCCTGTCCGAGTTTGCAGATCGCACTGCGATATGCGAACTGATCTGGGGTGTCATTAAGGTTTCACTGACACTCCCAGCAGTCCGCATAGGGCAGTGTGAACTGCCGGCGGGAGGCATGCGATGCGGGAACCCGCGGCGGATTTGCGGCATTCCCGCATCGCTTCAGTGTGAACCCAGCCTAACCCACACACAATCGGATTGTCCGACGGACTGATTCTGTCGGATCTAGTCTGCCGGAAAGTCCGATCGGGTTTACGCTGCATTAGAGTCTGCAAAAGACAGGAGACTGGGGCGGAGGTTTACCTTCCAGCAGGACAACGACCCTAAACTTACAGCCAGAGCTACAATGGAATGGAGCATATTCATGTGTTAGAATGGCCCAAAGTCCAGACCTAAATCTGATTCAGAATCTGTGGAAAGACTTAAAATTTGCTGTTCACTGACGCTCTCCATCCAATCTGACAGAGCTTGAGCTATTTTGCAAAGAAGAATGGGCAAAAATGTCACTCTAGAGGTGCAAAGCTGGTAGAGAAATCCCCAAAAAGACTTGCAACTGTAATTGTAGAACCACCTCCCACTGCAAAGTATTGACTCGGGGTTGGAGGGGCGAAAACAAATGCACACCACACGTTTCCCATATTTCAAAAAAAAAAAAATTGAAAACCATTTATCATTTTCCCTCCACGTCACAATTATGTGCCACTTTGTGTTGGTCTATCACATAAAATACATTTAAGTTTTTGGTTGTAGCATGACAAAATGTGGAAAATGGCAAGAGGTGTGAATACTTTTTCAAAGCACTGTATCAGCATGAGTGATGTCTGACAAGTTTTCTCGCTGAGCTCCGCAGAGTAACTTCAGTTCCCCGCCCCCTAATTTCTGAAAGCTTAGACAAGCTTCATAAAATGATGGACTTTAAAATGGCTGTAGAGAAGGGGAGACTAAAGATAAACAGGCACAACTTATGTAGGAGGATTTGTTTCATCTCTGCATCACCTGAGGCCAGTCACTTCACTGGGTATATGGAAAGGTTTACAATCACTTTAAAAAGGCAAAGGAGAGCACATGTGCTTTAATCGATTGCCAACCCGCGCCAGCATTATATGGTGGCAGGCCGGCTCTCTTGTGCAAATCGCCGTAGCTGTACGGCGACTAACGCAGGCGCGATAGCGGGCATGTGCCCGAGGGTGAGGCGGACTCAATGTCCTCAGATGACCCACAATCGCAGTACACAGAGGCAGAATTGGGATCTGCCTTTGTAAACAAGACGGATCACCATGACAGGACTAATGACAGATCTACTGTTCCCAGTGATCGAGAACAGCGATCTGTCATGTCAACTGCCAGCCAGCCCGCCCCGCCCACAGTTAGAACACACCTAGGGAACACATTTAACCCCTTGATTGCGCGCCCCCCCCCCCCCCGTTAATCCCTTCCCTGCCAGTGTCATTACTACATTGATCAGTGCTATAAAAAAATGAAGTGATCAAAGTAATGTAACTGGTCCCCAAAAAGTGTCCTTTGGGGTCAGATTTGTACACCACAATCCCGCTAAATATCACAGACTGCTGCCATTACCAGTAAAAACAATTTTAAAAAAATGTTATAATAAAACTGATGAATAAAATTAGTTTTATGGTTTTTTTTTGGATGTGTATTTTTTTTCCCCCCCCCCCAAAATTTTTACTCTTTGTTTATAGTGCAAAAAAAAAAAAAAAAAAAAAAGACGCAGAGGTGATGGCCTGGTCCTTAAGGGGGTAAATCCTTCTGGGGCTAAAGTGGTTAAATCCCAACTCTGGGAACTCTTTATGCTACAGATATCACCTTTACTTCCCATCCCACCAAGCACACATTTATAGACAATGCAGGAAAGAAAGGTAATGGCATAGATCATGGCAAAAGTATCTTGTTGGCTTCTATGGACTCCCTATTTTAAGAAATTCCTCTGGCTTTGTGTTTTGAGGTTTAGGTCAGCAATAGTCAGAGTCCTGATGGTGACCTTTCAGTTTTGATATCACTTCAAACACCTTACAGACCACCCACCCACCCCCACACTATTCCACCAGTCTGATGACTCTGTATTGTCAGTCCTGCCTAACCCACAACTTCTAACCTCTTCTAAACCACCGAGATCCACTTTGCAGCTTCGACATCTCAGAGCTTTATATCTCCGGTTCTTCCTGACAATGACAATCAGGGTACCATCTGTCTGTCCTCACATGACCAGTCAGGATACTCCCCCGAATCCAGGAGCAGTACACATATGGCAATCCTAATCCTATTGTTTTATTCATGGAAGGCCAGTGCACAGGAATAGGGAATCTCAGAATTCCAGCTGCAATGAACAAGTCCCAAGAGGCAACGCAAGACTGACAGCCACAATGGGACTTGCAGTTTCTCCACAGCTGGGAGTGCGAGGTTGCCCATGCTGGCTCTAACAAATCTATAAATGGCCCAGTCAATGGAGGTGATCCTGGAAATCAGGAGACATCACTTCCTTCTGTTATAATGCCAGCCTCAGCCTCCAGGTATACATTACATGAACCTCCTCGCCAATCACCAGCCAGCTCTCCAGACACACATTCGCGTCACACTGGACACTCCGAAGCCCACTTCTCTGCCCTTCTCACCAGGGATGGGGTCCACAGAGCTCTCCTCACATCTTCAGCACCCCACTCCTCCCCTCAGGTCCAATACACTCACCAGCCAAACCATCAATACTAATGTTGCCCCCCTGGCTGTCACATCTCCCTGCAACTTTTATAGACTCCATGTACCGTTCCTCTTCCTTGCTAGACTCCCTGCAGCTCTTTGCTCCTTCAGTCCCTCCACATCCTCTCCATACACTGCGGCTTCCTCACAAGTCTCCCTGCAATCCTTCTGTGGCACCTTTAGCCTCCTCCACACATTCCACACCTGTAGCCTCACAGCCCCCTCCTAACCAGTTATCCCATGACCCCTGTAGCCTCCTCTTTACCAGACACTTCTCAGCCCCCTCCAACCAGTTTCCCCCACTTCCCCTCCAGCCTCCTCCTTCCAAGGCTCAAAGCTATCCACTAAAGCCTTCTCATCACCAGTCTGCCTGCTGCCCCTCCAGCCTCCTCCTCACCCTCCAACATGCCAGTCTCCAAGCTACCCATCCAGCCTCTTTGCCAATCAACAAGCTGCCACTCCAGCCTCCAAGCTACCCCTGAAGCCTTCTCACCAGTCTCCCCCTGCTGCCTTCTCATCAGTCTTCCTAATGCCCCAGCTGCCACTCCAGCCTCCATGCTAACCCTAAAGCCTTCTCACCAGCCTCCCAGTGCCCCTCACCAGTCTCTGTACCAGCCTCCCAGTGCCCCTCACCAGTCTCTGTACCAGCCTCCCAGTGCCCCTCACCAGCCTCCCCCATTGACCTTCAAGTCTCTGTACCAGCCTCCCAGTGACCCTCCAGCCTCTGTACCAGTCTCTCAGTGCCCCTCACCAGTCTCTCCCAGTGCCCCTCCCAGATTCCCTCCAGTCTCCCCCAGACTCCTCACCAATCTCCCCCAGTGCCCCTCCAACTTCCCCCAGTGCCAGTCTCCCGATGCCCCTCCAACTTCCCCCAGTGCCAGTCTCCCGATGCCCCTCCAACTTCCCCCAGTGCCAGTCTCCAGATGCCCCTCCAAACTCACCAGCCTCCCAGTGCCCCTCCAGTCTCTGTACCAGCCTCCCTGTGCCCCTCACCAGTCTCCCCCATTGACCCTCCAGTCTCTGTACCAGCCTCCCAGTGCCCCTCACCAGTCTCTCCCAGTGCCCCACCAGTCTCTGTACCAGCCTCCCAGTGCCCCTCACCAGTCTCTCCCAGTGCCCCTCCCAGCACCCCTCACCGGTGCCCCTCCAGCCTCTGTACCAATCCCCCCAGTGCCCCTCACTAGTCATCCTTCAGCCCCACCAAGTTAGTCTCCCCACCTCCCTTGGCCCCTCATCAATCTCCCATCAGCCTCCTCTGAGCCCATATCAGGCCTCCCTCTCCTCCCCCCTCAGGCCTCCCCCGTCCCCTCTCACACAGGGCGGACAGTGACCTTTCAGAGCCTCCTGGAGCCGGTCGACGTCCATTGCCGGATGGGGGGAGGGGAGGTCTCCTGGCAACACCGCCACCACTTCCTCCTCCAGAGCCCGCCTGTAGCCCGGCCTCGGCCCCGCGCTCTATGGGCGCCTCCTCGTCCCCGGTCTCAGCCTGGCAGCGGAAGCCCCTTCGGCAACGAGGACCAGAAAGCCGCCGTCCAATATGGCGCTCGTGACGTCACCGGGAGCGCGCCTGTGAGGGAGGAGGAGGAGGAGGCGACGGCGCGCTTCCCTCAGAAACGAGTCACGGGGGCGAGCAAGCGCCCGGCTGGGGGAGAGCAGAGTGAGCGCGCATAGCGTCAGGGCGATTCTCCGGGGAAAGCCTCTCATTGGCTGGTCGCGCCGGCAAGCGTGCGCGCTGATTGGTGGCGGGGCGGGTTAGGTGACGTTATGCGGCCAGGCATGTATGGGGCGTGTCTTCCTGCGCTCAGCTGGTAGCTGTGTAGTTTACAAACACATATAGAGACCTGGAAGGCCGCAGAGAACACAGAGGATCCGCTTTAGGTGGTTTGGGGCAGATTTACAACTAATATCAATGTTATAAAACCTGTTTTATTTAAATTAACCACTTCAATACCAGGCACTTAGACACCTTCCCGCCCAGGCCAATTTACAGCTTTCAGCGCTGTCCCAATTTGAATGACAATTGCGCGGTCATGCTACACTGTACCCAACACACATTTGTTATCATTTTGTTCCCACAAATAGAGCTTTATTTTGGTGCTATTTGATCACCTCTGCCATTTTTTTTTTTGCGCAACAAATAAAAAAAGCCGAACATTTAAAAAAAAAGTTTTTCTTTGTTTCTGTTCATTTTGTTTTGTAAATAAGTATGTTTTCTTCTTCAATGACGGGCACTGTTATGGCGGCACTGACAGGGACTGATAAGGCGGCACCGATGAGGTGGCACTGATGATGGCCACTGATAGGTGGCACTGGTATGCGACACTGATGGACACTTGTAGGTGGCACCGATGGGCACTGATAGGTGGCACTGGTATGCGGCACTGATGGGCACTCGTAGGCGACACTGATGGGTATTTATGGGTGGCACTGGTGGATACTGATGGGTGGCACTGATAGGTGGACACTGATGTGCACTTATGGGTGGCATTGATTGGCATTACTCAATGTCTTCATTAGAGGTGCCAGTCAGTGCCCATTTGTGGCCACTGATTGGCACAGATTGGGCACATGTGTATGGCCATGGGGGGTGTACCTGACCATCCACATGTTGGGGGCTTCCCTGGTGGTTTAGATAAACAACCAGCGCAGACCACCCTGTCAGGAGAGCCGCCGATCGGCTCTCCTCTACTCATGTCTGTCATACGTGAGTGAGGAAAAACCAAACAACGGCTTTTCCTGTTGACATCGTGATCAGCCGTGATTGGACACAGCTGATCATGTGGTAAAGAGCTTCCGTCGGAGGCTCTTTATCAAGATCGGTGTAGCGGTGTGTCAGACTGACACACCACACCATCGATCGTCGCGATGCGCACCCCCCACAGGTGCGCAGCGGCATGTTATCCTGAAGGACGTCATATGATGCCCGGTCAGGATAACAGAACCAAACGCCCGGCCGTTGTTCTGCTATAGGCCAGGTGGGAAGTGGTTACATTTACTTTTTAATACACCTGTGCAATAATCATGCTGTCTAATCAGCATCTTGATATGCCTCACCTGTGAGGTGGATGGATTATCTCGGCAAAGGAGAAGTGCTCACTAACAGAGATCTAGACAGATTTGTGAACAATATTTGAGAGAAATAGGCCTTTTGTGTACACAGAACAAGTAGATCTTTGCGTTCAGCTCATGATAAATGGGGGCAAACACAAAAGTGCTGCGTTTATAATTTTGCTCAGTGGATGTACATACCTGACCTGTGGGATCTAGGGTTGCCACCTTTTCTTCAAGTCAAACCCAAACACTTTAGCGGCGCATAGCAATTTTTTTTTTTATAGTATAAACTATACATATATTTTGCTATTAAATAATATTTGCAATCATATGAAGTTAATAACAAGAGTTACCCCTTTACATCTGAACTCACAGAGTTCCCTTTCACTGTAAGGGGGGACTCTGCAGACTCTGATATAAGGGAGAACTCTGGGGACTCTAACAAAATGAATGCTTTGGGAACCCTGAATTAAGGGGGAACACTGAGAACTCTGATGTATGGAGAGGACTCTGAAGTAAGGGGGAACTCTGATCTAAGGGGTGCTCTGAGAACTATGATTTACTTTAGTGTACTCAGAGGCAGGAGAGAAAAGGGGGGAGACTTCAGTCAGAGACAGGGATGGATGGTGAGCTCACTCATCCCTTGGCAGTCAGCACCTCTCATCCAGATGTATCTGAGGCTGCCGGACTTCAAATTTCCAGGTCCTGCTTTCCTTTTCTGAGGCACGGCAGAGGGGACTGGAGTGTGGGCAGACACAGAAGGGTAGGGGCGGGAGGAAGAGGTGCAGATCGAGCCCTCTCTCCTCTCCAATCTGTGTGTGTGGGGGATTGTTAGTGTTGGCTTTGGGCAGTGTGAAAGAGAGTGTAACAGACGCTCTCAGCTTAGCCAAGTGCAGTCAGCAACCCTGCTGGGAAGCCATAGTCCTGTCTAAATAATATGTCCGGGTTTCAGGCAGTCTGAAACCCGGACGCATTGGTTCCAAACCCGAACTGTCCGAGTGAATCCCGGACAGGTGGCAACCCTAGTGGGATCCCCCTAGAAGCCGGAAACCATTGAAGTAGACACCACTATTACAGTGATCTCCACTTGCTTCTGGGTCCCGTGCTGAGCGAACGGCCTTATACAATTTGAATGCAGAAGGTCAGCCAATAAGCATGGGCGACAATCAGAGAATGCTTTGTATTTTCTGAAAAAATGCAAAGCATTCTCTGATTGAATGAGGTGGGACAATGACACCACACTCTCCACCTCGTCCAATCAGAGAACGCTTTGTGTTCATTCTGAAGATGCAAAGCATTCTCTGAATGTCGCCCATGCTTATTGCATAGTTGCCTACAGTCCTGATTTGCACAGGACATTCATAGAATTCAGACCCATATCCCAGTCTGAGCATGTACCGGGCTGAATCCCGGAAATAATGCTTTGTCCTAGGTAGGAGCAGACTGGGCCAGGGGGAGGGGGTCAGATCCCCCAGAAAAAAGCCGCACCGCTCCGTCATCACCCGGCGCAGCGTAACCATGGTTGACAAATGTGTCATCCGGGGCCGCCTACATAGTAAGCTGGGTAATCATAGTAATCCAGTCGGGACCAGGGGCAGACTGACCATTAGGCTACCCGGGCACTGCCCAAGGGCCCCATACCACTAGGGGGCCCCATCAGGGTTGCCAGCCTCAGTAAAACCAGGGACAGTATGTAAAAAATTTGTTTTGTTTTTTACATCTGTCTTTGAAATGTCCCTTACCGACATCCTTTTGGTCTAAAAATCCAGAGATTATAGCTGCCTCACCTCTCCAGTACCTTCTCAGCCAATAGAAACATGTCTGTGTGTACTGTGTGATTGTATACTGTGTGTGTGTGTGTGTTTGTGTATACTGTGTGGCCCCATAATCTCTGATTGCCTGGGGCCCCATAATCTCCTATTGCCCAGGGGCCCCATGAGTTGTCAGTCCGCCCCTGGTCGGGACTGAATGATGGAGGGATAGGGAGGGCTGAGGAGGAAGCAGTAGGCGGGCTACCCCGCGTTCTGTTTATTGCCGTGTGGAGGCATAAGGTGAGCAAGAACAACATTTATTATTGCTGAACTGTACTAGAATCTTGTCTGCAAGTGTATTATGGCAGAGCAGATCTCTCTCTCTTTCCCTCTCTCTCTCCCCCTCCTCTCTCTCCTCTCCCCCTCTCTCTCTCCTCTCCCCCTCCTCTCTCTCCCCCCCTTCCCCTCTCTCTCTCCCTTCTCTCCTCTCCCCCTCTCTCTCTATCCCCCTCCTCCCTTGCCCCCTCTCTCTCCCCTCCCCCTCTCTCTCCCCCCTCTCTCTCTCCCCCTCTCTCTCTCTCGCCCCCTCCTATCTCTCGCCCCCTCCTCTCTCCTTTCCCCCTCTCTCTCTCCCTCCTCCCTCTCTCTCTTTCCTCTCCCCCTCTCTCTCTCTGCCTTCCCCCCCCCCCCCCTCTCTCTCTCTTCAATTAAATTCAAATAAACTTCATTGGCAGAACCAAATACAATTTTATCATTGCCAAAGCAGTTAAGTTTGTATTGGAAGGGGGCGGGGTGGTAATGGGTATTATAAAGGGGAATGGGGGTGAGTCCATGTGAAGGATTTTTAAATTCAGTTTTTCACGTCCCTCTCCATCTATGATGCGCTGTCACATATTGGGCAGCTATTTTCACCATCGACCCCTCTTGTCCCTGTAGAATTTGGAGTTTCCTCTTCTCTTCTATAGAATTGAAGTCTGGGATGAGAGTGGGGAGTCTCTGGAAGTGAGTGTCCTTCACTGATGAGTACTTAGGGCACTGTAGCAGAAAGTGGTCCTCGCCCCCCCGGTACCCCCTGGTCACATTGCCCTGCACAGTCTACTCTCCCTGGGCTTGTAGGTCTGTCTGTGCCATCTTAATTCGATTTCCAAGCTGTGTGCACTCAGTGTGTACAGGCTCAGGGTCTGTCTGTCAAGTTGCTTGCTCTGGGGGCACTTAGAAGGAGGGAGCAGGGCTGCTGTTATCATTGTACTAATGATCATAGTACTACTTTTGGTGACTTCGGGGTGCGATTTCCATTGACATCTGTTCAGAAACCCGCACAGATGTCTCTGAAATCGCCCCTGAAGTCGTCAGTGCTGTCAGTGTGAACCTAGGCTTAAGCCACGGTAAGCGAGTAGGAGTGGGGGTGTGGTCTAGTACAGGGGTCTCCAAACTTTCTGAACAAGGGGGTCAGTTTACTGTTCTTCAGAATTTTTAGGTGGGCCGGACTGTAGCCATTGGGAGTAGAAAAGGTCCCGACGTCAGTGGGAAAAAACAGTGTCCCATCTTTGGTGTCAGTGGGAGGAATTGTCCCATCTTGTGTGTCAGTGGGAGGAATTGTGTCCCATCTTTGGTGTCAGTGGGAGGAATTGTGTCCCATCTTTGGTGTCAGTGGAAGGAATTGTGTCCCATCTTTGGTGTCAGTGGGAAGAATTGTCCCATCTTGTGTGTCAGTGGGAGGAATTGTGTCCCATCTTTGGTGTCAGTGGGAAGAATTGTGTCCCATCTTTGGTGTCAGTGGGAAGAATTGTGTCCCATCTTTGGTGTCAGTGGGAAGAATTGAGTCCCATCTTTGGTTTCGGTGGGAGGAATTGTGTCCCATCTTCGGTGTCACTGGGAGGAATTGTGCATCTTCACTGGTGTTAGTGGGGAGGGAATTATGCCTCATTGTTGGTATCAGTGGATGAAATAGTACCCTAAGGACCAGATAAAATGAACGGCTGCATCTGGCACCCAAGGCGCAATTTGGAGACCACTGGTTTAGTAAAATAAATTGATTAATTTAGACAGGAAAGAACAATAAAGCTCTGGTCCACCCTGTTTAGCTGATGAGTCCTGGGCCCAGTACAACAGGACCAGTTGTACTGCCTTATCAGCGGTCCTGGGAGGGAGGGGCCAGGTGCGCCAGCGTGGGACCTGAAAAGAGGAGGATCCAGGCACTCCAACTGCACAGAGGAGGTAAGTATAACATGTTTTTTTTATTTTTTAAAACAAAAACAAACAAGCCTTTAGTATCACTTTAAGCCTAGTACACACTGGCCAAACGCCAGGCGTCATCAGCCGGTTCAATAAAAAACATTTGGCCCACGTGTGTATGGCAGCCGGTCCAACAGAAGCCAGCCGTTTGGCCAGCTTCTGTCAGATGAGCATGCTGGAAAACCGGCAACCAACCAGCTTCTGATCAGTGCTCTCAGCCAATGGCTGGAGTGTTCTGGCGGGGGGGGGGGGGGGGGGTTGTCCCACCGTCAAAACACAAAAGAACAGCAGGGGAGATTGCTGCACTAACATCGGATTGTTAGTACATCGGCTCCGACTGGAGCTGACAGTTTTTGGGCTTTTTTTTAACGAAAAAAACTAGTGGTGTGTAGCAGGCTTTAGGACTGGTTTACACCACATGCACTGCCGAAAAATGTGTTCTTTTTGTTTCATTCTGTATTTTTTTGTTTGTTTCAACACTAATGCCCCATACACACGATCGGACTTTCCGCCGTGGATTTTTGTTTGAAGGTTGTTGGCTCAAACTTGTCTTGCATACACACTGTCACACAAATGTTGGCCAACAATTACGAATGTGGGAACGCGGTGACATACAAGGCGTACGACGAGCCGAGAAAAAGGAAATTCAATAGCCAGTGTGGCTCCTCCTGCTTGATTACGAGCATGCGTGAACTTTTGTGCGAAGGACTTGCGTACACACAATCAAACTTTCCAACAACAAAGTTTTGTTGGAGGAAAATTTGAGAACCTGCTAGCCAACATTTGTTGGCGGAAAGTCTGACAGCAAATGTTCAATGGAGCATACACATGGTCGGACTTTCTGACAACAAGCTCACATCCAACATTTCCCGGAGGAAAGTCCGACCGTGTGTACGTGACATAAAAGTTATTATTAGTTAGTTATTATTTTGGATTTTTCGAATTTTCGGGTTTTTACATTTTTGGATTTTCTTTCTTATTTTCGGATTTTAGAATTTTCAATTTTCCGAATTTTTGAATCTCTGATTTTTGTTCTTTCAAATTTTAGAATTTTAGTTTTCGGAACAAATTCGTTAAATGCGTTTTCATAAAGTTTAATATTTCCGAATTAACGAATTTGTAGAATTTAGTGGAAAAATTAATTTGTAGTGAAACTAATTGCATATGTCTAATGTGAGGCAAGCTGCCTTTGTTTGCAGTGCAGCACGCTGGACACCATGCCTTGTGCTGCAGTACATTTCTGTGCAGCGTGTGCAATTTCGAAGGTATATTAGTGCTCTTACGTATGGATGACAGTGTCCTTGCAGACAGCGGTAGAGCTGCAGCTGATAGACATTTAGGAGGTGACCCTGCTGCCTCCTGCATGTCAGCTAATTTTTAAATCTCAAGAAGCATTTTGTATTAAAATACTGCTCTGCAACCACCAGCCAAGCATTTGGCTCACGGTTGCGATGTGCTGTGAAGCAAATCATTGTGGCCCGCGGTATACGTACAGCCCTGTCCAGCTGCAATAGTAAAATTTAGCTGGGCAGTAGGTAATGTCATAGCTCAACTGTCTGTTTTTACCACCCTCTGGCCATTCATGTGAAAGAGCCCTTAAGGTGCCTTTCACAATGAATAGCGCTGCAGCACAATGCAAATAATGTGTGTGTTAAAGCGTATCCATGGTCAATGTGTAAAATCATATATTCATTTCTACATTGTATTTCAATTATTTCTAGTCTTCTCCTATTTCTCTGAATGATATTGAAGTTTTTTAACTTAGTCTGTAAAGCTCTACACACATTTACGTAATTAAATTCTGTGACCCGTAGTCACTATGCCCTGTGAGTAGGCACTGCTGTGTCACACATTTCACAGAGCCTGCCTTCTGACCTACAGAGGTGATGAGGGGAGGAGTTTCAGGAGGCGGAGTCAGTACAGAAACCGCTGCTTGTAGGCAGCAAGATACCATGGGATATGTAGTCCTTATAAATGGAGGAGAAGCTGCAAAGCATGCAGGGAATCCAATAAGTTGTGGAAAGAGATGGCCATCAGTTTTGTTGGCAGAAAATTTGAGAACCTGCTAACAAACATTTGTTGGTGGAAAGTCCGCCAACAAATGTTCGATGTAGCATACACACGGTCGGACTTTCCGACAACAGGCTTACATCCAACATTTCCTGTCGGAAAGTCTGACCGACGTGGCTTAAGAGTTATTATTAGTTAGTTATGATTTTGGATTTTCGGGTTTTTACATTTTTGGATTTTCTTTCAAATTTTTGTATTTTTCCATTTTCCAAATTTTTTAATTTCTGATTCTAATTTCTGATTTTTGTTCTTTCAAATTTTAGAATTTTCATTTTCAGAACAAATTCGTTAAAAACAGGTTTTCATTCATTTGAATATTTCCGAATGAACTAATTTGTAGAATTTAGTCGAAAAATGTATTTGGAACGAAACTAATTTCATATGTCTAATGTGGGGCAAGCTGCATTTGTTTGCAGTGCAGCACATTGGACACCATGCCTTGTGCTGCGGTACATTTCTGTGCAGTGTGTGCGCAGTGCTCGCAACATGAAAGGAAAAGTTTTAAAGCAAACTTATATTGGATTATCGATATTAGCTATTGTTTGTCTTGTTATTTCAAAGCTGATGTTATAAAATAAAAGTGTATGCTGTGACCTTAGATTTTCTTCAATGAGTCCTAAGGCATTATTTAAAGCATTTGTTACCCCAACATTCCATATGATTCTATGTGATAGTATAAAATAGTATCTCCAAAATATCTTAGATAGTCACCTGGAGCCATGATCCCAAAGTGATGTGTAAGGTGTCCAAAGTGTGCAGCTGTGAACAAATGGCTGGCTTGGAGGGAGTAGTGTTTGGCACCAACGGCGCCCAGCGACTGCCGCTCTGACGCTTCTCCTCATTAAGCATGCCGGCGTAACGTTAGGAGAGACTCGTGAGGATAGCGGGTGTATAAATACCCCCAGATGGAACTTACTGTCGTCACAGCTGCACACTTTGGGCACCTCACAAATCACTTTGGGATCATGGCTCCAAATGAGTATCTAAGATATTTTGGGGCTACTATTTTATACTATCACAGATTACATCATGGCAACTCCTATCCTTTGGGGATTTTTTACATATGCGCCTGGCTCTCCATATTGGGTCCCCATTACCCCAGCTCCCGTGACAGACATCTCTGGCAGCCCTCCATATTCAGCAATGATGCCTTACCTTAGCCGATTTATATGGTGGTATGCTTCTGCTCCTGAGGAGGTGGAGAGAATACATGAAACGCATAGAACTTACTCGATGTAGCTATACTTTTACAATATGATTTATTTAATTTATACCACATTATGCAATGTTCAACCTTTATTGATCTTATGATATGGAGTACATATTGGTTTTTATCACCTATTATTATGTGCTATGATGCTTACCCTGTATGTATGAACTGTACTATGCATTTTGATGTGTGTATGTACGTAATTGCCCAATACTCATGTATGAACATACTGCAGTTTGATATGTTGTCTGCAAATAAATACATTACTACAAATTGACCATCTGTGTCACGTGCCTCATATAAAGTGCCACACTTTATTTTTTTCAATGGTGGCATCATTGGATCACAAAACACATGAAAGTTCTGATTTTCGAAGAAAATTTGTTTGGAGGTTGACCCATATATGGCCTGCATTAGCCCTTGTACACACGGTCGGAGATTCCGACAACCAAATCCGTCGGATTTTGTCCGAAACTTTTGCATACACATGGTTGGACAAAGTTGTCGGAAAATCCGATTGTTCGGAACGTGATGACGTTATTTCGTTACGATGGGACTATGTTCAGGCTAGTAGCCAATAGCTTTGATGTAGGAATTTGATCTGAGCATGTGTGGCACTTTGTCCGATCGGAATTCTCTACACATGATCGGAGTATGTCCGATCGGAGCATTTTGTCGGAAAATATTTCCTGCAAGTCGGAAAATTTGGTCCGAAGGATATTCCGACGGAAACAGTCCAATGCAGACCACACACAGTCAGAATATCCGACAAAACACTCCGATCGGACACATTCCGTTGTAATCTCCGATCGTGTGTACAAGGGCTTACAGTGACTGTGTCCTATCAGATGCTATCCTAGATATCAAGCAATTGTTCTGTAAGTTTGAAAATGACTTGCTAAGCCATTGCTAGACTTGTCAGGCTTCTCAAGTGTGTTGCACAATTGCAGCAAGTCTGCATTGCATGACTCCAGATCAACTTTCTTTGCATTCTGCTGCAAGTTATGGTTCAGTTATGTTATGTAGTCATCCCACCACAGGGGGTCACTGTGGCTGAATTTTCATGCTGTAGACTTGCAGAGCTCTTGCTGCAGACTCACCACTGTAACTTTGCTCTTGCTAGAGACTTGCCACGAAAATTTGCTACAAATTGGAAAAGTGTCAACTAGAATTTGTGCTTCAAGTGCTCTGCAAGTGTACAACTTGCCAGTGAAGATGTGCAGCAAGTTGACAAGCCTTACAGTTCAACACTGCCAAAAATTTGTGGCAGGTTATCCTTGCTATCTGGGATGAATTCAGGCAGATGCAGGTGCCATGGTTGGCTGAATACAATATTAGAAAAGAAACGTTTTTTGCTTGACCTACACTTTAATTTCACCTTACACAGGATAGAGGGTCAATAATTGGAGGGAAACTGGACCATAATGTACCGTAATACATTTTTAAATGCCTTTATAGCAATCAGAATCTTTACTGTATATGTGCTGCCATAAAATCAATTACAGGGTAAGCCACAAAGCTTGCTTGTGTTTAGCCATTGATTACGAGCCTAGGCTGACCCACCGAAATATGAAGCTTTTAAAAATGGACATAGAATCACAATGACTAAGAATACTTTTTATCTGTCATTAAACTGATTCATTTGAGTGTTTCAATTAGCATACATCCACATGTCTGTTTGCTTTGTCTGCATATGTTTAGCAACTTTCTATGAAAACATTCACTTTGATCATTTTATGTATGTTAATTTACTAACTAGAACTTGACAATGCTTCATTTACAGATCCCTCATTGTACCTGAAACTGTCATTAAAGGAAATCCAGGTAATGACACTAAATGAAAAGATAAAAAAGGAATTTAAATACAATATATTCACCTTCTCTTGATATTCCTTGTCAGAGAGTTTGCAGATTTGTAAGACTGACAGCACTCACTAAAAGGATCTTTGGTGTCCTTTCATGAAGCAGTGAAATCTATTCACTGCTTCATTCTCCGGCATTCACAGTGGAGATCTTTCTCCTCTGTATGCCAGTTTATAAAGCGGAGTAGATCGCTTCACCCTTGGTGGAGGAGTGAAGCGATCTACAAACGCTTCTAACACTGGAGAACGGCCCCTAATACTGCAATCTCGTGAGACTTTACGAGATTACAGTACTAGAAATTCACCGATACACAGAGATGTCAATTTATTAAGCAGTGATAAATTATCACAGCTTAATACACTGACACACAGTGTGATTAATGTTAGTAAAATAAAGCGTCCCCCTACATAATACATTATATATACATGTATATACACACACATTATATATATATATACACACATTATATATATATATATATATATATATATATATATATATATATATATATATATATGTATATATATATGTATACACATAAATATGACAGGGGGACATGGTTACAGTGTTGGGGGGTCTGAACGAGGCATAAGGAAGTTAATTATCTTCCTCTTTCCTCCTCAGACCCCCCCACATTCTCTCTTCACTCCCCGATTCTCCACCTCTGAGTTGGTGAATCGGGGAGTGTGAATTCTGATACAGATCGCCAGTGAAGCGCTGAGATCCCAGCTTCATAAACTGGCCGTTACTGTGTCATTCAATGAGTTTTCTCAGTGTGTTGAGATATTCAGCGGGAGAACAAGTTCAAACACTTCTCCCCCTGATTATCTCTGGTTTATAAACTGTTTATGGGCTGTGATCAGCGGCGATCCTCTGGATCTCCACTGATCACTGCTTCATAAACGGACACCTTTGTGTCATGCCTGGGGTCTGTATTCACTGAGAGTATGGGGGATAAAAAGAGCGTACTTGAGACTGCATGGAGACACATGTGAGGAGGAGTATTCAAGATGCCCTGGGGTCACTGGATAACATAGGATGCTCTGGGGTCACTGGGTAACATAGCATGCTTTGGGGTCACTGGGTAACATAGGATGCTTCTGGGGTCAATGTATAACATAGGATGCTCTGGGGTCACTGGGTAACACATGATGCTTCTGGGGTCACTGGGTAACATAGGATGCTCTGGGCTCATTGGATAACACATGATGCTTCTGGGGTCACTGCGTAACACATGATGCTTCTGGGGTCACTGGATAACACATAATGCCACTGGAGTCACTGGATAACATAGGATGCTCTGGGGTCACTGGGTAACATGGGATGCTCTGGGGTCACTGGATAACACATGATGCTTCTGGGCTCACTGGATAACATAGGATGCTCTGGGGTCACTGGATAACATAGGATGCTGTGGGCTCACTGGATAACATAGGATGGTCTGGGGTCACTGGATAACATAGGATGCTCTGGGGTCACTGGGTAACATAGGATGCTCTGGGGTCACTGGGTAACACAGGATGCTTCTGGGCTCACTGGATAACATAGGATGGTCTGGGGTCACTGGATAACATAGGATGCTCTGGGGTCACTGGATAACATAGGATGCTCTGGGGTCACTGGGTAACACATGATGCTTCTGGGGTCACTGGATAACACATGATGCGTCTGGGGTCACTGGATAACACATGATGCTTCTGGGGTCACTGGATAACATAGGATGCTCTGGGGTCACTGGATAACATAGGATGCTCTGGGGTCACTGGATAACACATGATGCTTCTGGGCTCACTGGGTAACATAGGATTCTTCTAGGGTCACTGGGTAACATAGGATGCTCTGGGGTCACTGATTAACGTAGGATTCTTCTGGGGTCACTGGGTAACATAGGATGCTCTGGGGTCACTGGGTAACACATGATGCTTCTGGGCTCACTGGATAACATAGGATGGTCTGGGGTCACTGGATAACATAGGATGCTCTGAGGTCACTGGATAACATAGGATGCTCTGGGGTCACTGGGTAACACATGATGCTCTGGGGTCACTGGGTAACACATTATGCTTCTGGGGTCACTGGATAACATAGGATGCTCTGGGGTCACTGGGTAACATAGGATGCTTTGGGGTCACTGGATAACATAGGATGCTCTGGGGTCACTGGGTAACATAGGATGCTCTGGGGTCACTGGGTAACACAGGATGCTTCTGGGCTCACTGGATAACATAGGATGGTCTGGGGTCACTGGATAACATAGGATGCTCTGGGGTCACTGGGTAACATAGGATGCTCTGGGGTCACTGGGTAACACAGGATGCTTCTGGGCTCACTGGATAACATAGGATGGTCTGGGGTCACTGGATAACATAGGATGCTCTGGGGTCACTGGATAACATAGGATGCTCTGGGGTCACTGGGTAACACATGATGCTTCTGGGGTCACTGGATAACACATGATGCGTCTGGGGTCACTGGATAACACATGATGCTTCTGGGCTCACTGGATAACATAGGATGCTCTGGGGTCACTGGGTAACATAGGATGCTCTGGGGTCACTGGATAACATAGGATGCTCTGGGGTCACTGGATAACATAGGATGCTCTGGGGTCACTGGGTAACATAGGATGCTCTGGAGTCCCTGGGTAACATAGGATGCTCTGGGATCACTGGGTAACATAGGATGCTCTGGGGTCACTGGGTAACATAGGATGCTCTGGGGTCACTGGGTAACATAGGATGCTCTGGGGTCACTGGGTAACACATGATGCTTCTGGGGTCACTGGACAACATAGGATGCTCTGGGCTCACTGGATAACATAGGATGCTCTGGGGTCACTGGGTAACATAGGATGCTTTGGGGTTACTGGATAACATAGGATGCTCTGGGCTCACTGGATAACATAGGATGCTTTGGGGTCACTGGATAACATAGGATGCTCTGGGGTCACTGGATAACATAGGATGCTCTGGGGTCACTGGATAACATAGGATGCTCTGTGGTCACTGGATAACATAGGATGCTCTGGGGTCACTGGGTAACATAGGATGCTCTGGGGTCACTGGGTAACACATGATGCTCTGGGGTCACTGGGTAACACATGATGCTTCTGGGGTCACTGGATAACACATGATGCTTCTGGGGTCACTAGATAACATAGGATGCTCTGGTGTAACTGGGTAACACAAGATGGTCTGAAATCACTGGGTATCAGGATGCTTTGGGGTCACTCTGTAACATAGGATGCTCTGTGATTACTGGGTAACACAGGATGGTCCAGGGATATCGGGTAACAGGATGCTCCGGGTCACTGGGTAACAAAATGTGTATTTGCCACTGAATAACACATGATGTTTTGGGGTTCTCAATTGCACTTTGAGTTCACTGAATGCACAGGCGTGCACTTGGGGTAAGTGGGCATGGAAGCACACAAGGGGCGAGGTTTTTGTGGACACTGGCAGCAAATGAGGCTCCGAGGACACAGATCACTGAGGGCAGGCAGGAGATTACAGGAGAGGAGGGCTCAGCTAACTTAAACACGTTGTTCATCACCAAGCTATGAACCCATTCATAATTAAAAGCTCCACCAGTCAAGAGAGCTGTTTTCCGATTAGTCATGGCATCAGTGTTCTGGGAGAAACCCAGAGATGCCAGCAGCTGAACTATATAACGCCTCTATCCTGTGTTATGGGGGTGAATTTATGGGGAGGTGTTTTGTAGCCCTTTTATAGGGTTACAATCCTGCTCCTCCATAGAAACATTACAGTGAGTATTGTCACCCTAACAAAGAAAGTGTAATACTAGCAGGTCACCTGATGAAAATAAAGAAAAACAAAGCCTGGAAGAAGAAAAGTAAAGAAGTTACCATATCTAAAGTTTGGTAAATTACAATATATATACAGTATCTCACAAAAGTGAGTACACCCCTCACATTTTTGTAAATATTTTATTCTATCTTTTAATGTGACAACACTGAAGAAATGACACTTTGCTCCAATGTAAAGTAGTGAGTGTACAGCTTGTATAACAGTGTAAATTTTCTGTCCCTTCAAAATAACTCAACACACAGCCATTAAAGAGGAAGTAAACCCTTCCAAACAACTTGGACCTATAGGTAAGCCTAGATTAAGGCTTAGTCCTGTAGGTCCAAGCAATATCTCCTAAACCTATATGGTTTAGGAGATATTTGCCCGAAAATGGGCACCGCTGTCTACGGCGCATGCGCCGTAGACAGCGGCGCACAGGCGCACTAAATGCGGCAAATCCAAGAATGGATTTGCCAAATTTGTCGACTCCCGTGCGCATGCGCGGGAGTGACGTCATCGCGGCTTCGCCGTATGGCAGCGGCGGAGCTGTGAGACGCGACTCCCGTGCGCATGCGCGGGAGTGACGTCATCGCGGTTGCGCCGCTGTGATTCGTCGGAGCTGCGAGACGCCACAAGCAACATGGATGCGGTGGACTACAGGGGACAGCGGCGACTTCGCTGGCTCCTGTGTCAGGTAAGTGACACATAATGAGCTACTATGCGATGCATAGTAGTCCATTATGCTTTACCTTTGCAGGGAAAAAAAGAGGAAGTAAACCCATCAGGGTTTACTTCCTCTTTAATGTCTAAACCGCTGGGAACAAAAGTGAGTACACCCCTAAGTGAAAATGTCAGAATTGGGCTAAAAGTGTCAATATTTTGTGTGGCCACCATTTTCCAGCACTTCCTTAACCCTCTTGGGCATGGAGTTCACCAGAGCTTCACAGGTTGCCACTGGAGTCCTCTTCCACTCCTCCATGATGACATCAAGGAGCTGGTGGATGTTAGAAACCTTGTGCTCCTCCACCTTCCATTTGATGCCCCACAGATGATCAATAGGGTTTAGGTCTGGAGATAAGCTTGGCCAGCCCATCACCTTTACTTTCAGCTTCTTTATTAAGGTAGTGGTTGTCTTGGAGGGGTGTTTGGGGTCGGTATCATGTTGGAATACTGCCCTGCGGCCCAGTCTCCGAAGGGAGGAGATCATGTTCTGCTTCAGTATGTCACAGTACACGTTGGCATTCATGGTTCCCTCAATGAACTGTAACTCCCCACTGCCGGCGGTCTATCAATTTGTGCCCTTTGTCCCGCGCATATGTGCAAAACGAAAGGGCACTCCAGTTGATTTCCCAATCAGCTGGAGTGACATCACCATAGCGCAAGCGCACATCGTAGGTGGCTTTTTTCAACGCGAGACACAATTTTACAAACACAACTGAATGCTATGCAAACAGCGGAGGGACACCGCAGTTGTCATATTGTGCCTCGCTGTAGCAGGGGAGGTTGTGGGTGTGTTGTAGGAGTGGGTTGTGTCTGTGTTGCAACCCGCCCTTAGACACAGGCAAAACCCTCTGTTCAACACACCAAACTCATCCTGCACCACACACAAAACATGACCTTGAGCACACTGTAGACCTGCGGCGCAACAGCGAGGCACAATATGACAAATACGATGTCCCTTCACTGTTTGCATAGCATTCCGTTGTATTCATCAAATGGTATCTCCCGTCGAAAAAAGCCTCCTACGATGTGCGTATGCTCTAAGGTGACGTAACTCCAGCTGATCGGGAAATCAGCTGGAGTTCCCATCCCTCTGTGCATGCGTGGGCACAAATCGACAGAACACAGGCAGCACTCATGCAGTCCCAGACCATGACACTCCCACCACCATGCTTGACTGTAGGCAAGACACACTTGTCTTTGTACTCCTCACCTGGTTGCCGTCACACACGCTTGTCACCATCTGAACCAAATAAGTTTATCTTGGTCTCATCAGACCACGGGACATGGTTACAGTAATCCATGTCCTTAGTCTGCTTGTCTTCAGCAAACTGTTTGCAGGCTTTCATAAGCATCATCCTTAGAAGAGGCTTCCTTCTGGTACAACAGCCATGCAGACCAATTTGATGCAGTGTGCGGCGTATGGTCTGAGAACTGACAGGCTGACCCCCCCACCTCTTCAACCTCTGCAGCAATGCTGGCAGCACTCATACGTCTATTTCCCAAAGACAACCTCTGGATATGATGCTGAGCACGTGGACTCAACTTCTTTGGTTGACCATGGCATGGCCTGTTCTGAGTGGAACCTGTCCTGTTAACCCGCTGTATGGTCTTGGCCACCGTGCTGCAGCTCAGTTTCAGCCTTTTGGGAATCTTCTTATAGCCTAGGCCAGTGATGGCGAACCTTGGCACCCCAGATGTTTTGGAACTACATTTCCCATGATGCTCCACTACACTGCAGCGTGCATGAGAATCATGGGAAATGTAGTTCCAAAACATCTGGGGTGCCAAGGTTCGCCATCACTGGCCTAGGCCATCTTTATGTAGAACAATTCTTTTTTTAAGACCCTCAGAAAGTTCTTTGCCATGAGGTGCCATGTTGAACTTCCAGTGACTAGTATGAGAGAGTGAGAGCGATAATGCCAAATTTAACAAACCTGCTCCCCATTCACACCTTAGACCTTGTAATACTAACGAGTAACATGACACCAGGGAGGGAAAATGGCAAATTGGGCCCAATTTGGACATTTTCACTTAGGGGTGTACTCACTTTTGTTGGCAGCAGTTTAGACATTAAAGAGGAGGTCCACCAAAATAAATAAATATTAAAAGCCAGCAGCTACAAATACTACAGCTGCTGACTTTTAATAAATGGACACTTACCTGTCCCAGGGTTCAGCGATGTCAGCAGCCAAAGCCAATCAATCGCTCGGCTCTCGGCAGCTGCCGCCACCATCTTCGGTGAGGGAATCAGGAAGTGAAGCATTGCGGCTTCACTTCCCGGTTCCCTACTGCACATGCGCGAGTCACGCAACGCGTTCTAACTGGTCCCCGCTATCTCCTGGTACCTGTGTATTTCCCAGGAGACAGCGGGGGGGGGGTATGGGCGTGACTCCCACGGGAGTCTATTCCCAGAAGTGGTTGGTGCAAAGGTGCCAAATGTGACACCGGAGCGGGGGGGTTTCCGAAAAGCGGAGGTTCCATTTTTGTGTGAACCTCCACTTTAATGGCTGTGTGTTGAGTTATTTTCAGAGGGCAGCACATTTACACTGTTATACAAGCTGTACACTCACTACTTTACATTGTAGCAAAGTGTCATTTCTTCAGTGTTGTCACATGAAAAGATATAATAAAATATTTCCAAAAATGTGAGGGGTGTACTCATGTTTGTGAGATAATTTGTTTCTGATATGGTCACAACTACAGTATCAGGGCCTGTTCATGCCACAAGCCCTGTGCTTTCCTTGCATTAACACAATTGTGTTTGCATGTGTTTTTTGAGTACATTGGGGGTTATTTATGAAAGGCAAATCTAATTTCAGTGAAATTGCACTGAAAGTGCAGTCGCTGTAGATCCGAGGGGGACATGCAAGGAGAATAAAAAACAGCATTTTATCTTGCACATGATTGGATGATAAAATCAGCAGAGCTTCCCCTCATTTCAGATCTACCCCTCAGATTTACAGCAACTGCACTTCCAAGTGCACTTGCAGTGCAATTTCAAGTGCACTTTGTGAAAACTGGATTTGCCTTTACGTAAATAAACCCCATTGTGTTGCAATTGTTCATGTGCTTCAATGTGTTTTTCTACAAGCGTTTTTTGTGATTTTTTTTTCTCACTTTCATTTTTTTGCATTGTATAAAAATGCAGCCTGCAGTACTTTTTATAACACTTCTATATAATCATTGCTTTTTACTGTGTATGCATTTAGAATGGATTGAAAAGATGCATCCAAACGCTGACCATATGTAGCCCTGGTTTACAGCACTCTCTGCACAGACCGGTGTCTTGTCTAATAACGTCCTCCATCGGATAGTGTCCGCTGTGTACTGCGCATGCGCAGTACACAGCAACACAGATTCCGAAAATTGCCGAGGATAAACGGCGCCTGCGCCGTGAGTCCAGGTTCTATCCCCACTATCCAAGTGGACATAGAGTAGGAATAAAAAAGAGCCGAGCGCAGCGAGGCCGAGCCCGAAGCATGGCGAGCGAAGCTCGTCCACGAGGGGCCCTTTAATATTCACAACCCTATGTCCGCTTGGATGGTGGGGCTACCACCTCCACTCACGGCGCAGGCGCCGTTCAGCTTCGGAAATTTTCCGAAGCTTGGTCTGCTCCGTACTGCGCATGCGCAGTACGGGGCGGACACTATTTCATGGCCGGACACTATACGGCAGAACACCGGCTGTCATTTGGAATGTTGCAGCCGCCAACACACTGCAGCTTCTCCCCCGGCTGTGATCAGGAAGAGCGGCTGGAAAGATAGTGAAGGAGGGAAAGGACACAGAACTCTTTCATAGAACTCCACAACTGGAAGAGAGCCAGCCCACTGCCCAGGATACAGGACACACATGATGTTCTACCAGAATTGGGCCGAGCTCCTGCGGGATCTGTCACCCACTATGTGCACTAGATAGGGCTGTTGACAGATCACTGTATCAACCCGCTGCTGGTACCATGGGATAGCTGTGGCCAAGCACAGCACATCACAAGACAATTGTACACAATGAAAGGCTTTGAGGTTTTGTGTACTATTGTGATGAGCGCTGTGATTGGTCACAGTGATCACATGGTCCAGACAGGGCAGATCACAGCCAATCTGTACCATGTGATTATCTGTGGCCAATCACAGCTAATCACAATAGTAAACACTGAATAAATAGTTTTCTTTCAGAAAAAAAATGGTTGCTTATAACTACAAAGTTTACAGTTATAAGCAATCATAGTGTGAATAAAAACAAAACAAAAAAAACTGATCACCTTCCCAGAGTAGTACAGTGTTATCAGGATAACACAGTATTGCTCTAGTAAATGTATGTAAAAATAAAATAAAAAAATACATAAATAAATTGTAAAAAAAAAAAAAAAGAAATAAAAAAATTAAAAGCATTATAATTTTTTATTTTTTTTTTACATACTGCCACGCCAGTTATATGATGATATTGCACTGCACTGGTTACAGTATGTAAAAAAAATGTAACCGCATTGCCAACCGTCTCACACTGATATATGTCGGCAGAATGGCACTGCTGGGTGATCCACCGTTCACCATACGGCGGCTCCTTTAAGAGCCATAGCAGGTGCACTTGCGCACCCGCTGCACGTGGCTGTTCTGACACGGGAGGAGAGACAGATCTTTGATAGCAGAAAACCAACGCTCCTGCACATGAGTGGATTACCAGATAGGGGTATCTTGACAGTCAAAGAGAAAAGGAAAACGTAGGGCGGGCCTGACGCCACTCCTCAAAAATGACGTTAGTGGCAACAATGAGTCACCACCATTTTTTTGTAGACAAAACCATCCAGGCCAAATTAAGTCAATACCTGTAATTTTTCTTTTTTTCCTTATACAATAGGAGATGATGGGACAGACCATCGTCAAACACCCCATAAAGGCGTAGAAGCCAACAACAGTTGGCACTATAGGGGGAGGGAAGGGAGAGGGATACTCCAGCCCTCCTGAGACAGACCTGCCAATATAGATAGATCAAAGCTCATCCCATAATTGCCAACAGAGAGGGTGCATATTCTATATAATACTAAATGAATGCCGAAAATAGATGATAAGTGGGCAATGGTTAGTTAGTTTGCCAATAGCTTACAATAAAACCTACATCTAAACCAGAATGGCCACTTAAAAACAGACATAGCTGAAGGAGGAAGACCGGTTCTACACCAAGCAATACACATAAAACCAAATCCTTATGGATATGTATAAGCGTAAAAACGCACAAAAAATGTGTATACACCTGATTGGTATATGCAGAACGAGACGGCTAATAAAGGAATAAATATCACATATCAAAAAGGTAAAAACTAGTCATGACATTTAATGGATATCATCAATGACATAAACAGGAAATTGCAGTGAAAATACAACCATCATTAAAAATGATGAAGCAGTGCCGAATCGCAAAAAAAAATGCTCTGGTCAGGAAGGAGGTGGGGGGGGGGGGGGGGGGGTTTGTGTAAATCCTTCCGGGGCTGAAGTGGTTAATACCACTTTAAGCAATCAGAATCCACCTGTAATGGAAGTATCAGTGTCGGGTGAACTCCTTTAACAATGTCCACTCAGAAGTAAAGGATTGGTTTTTGAGCAGGAATTATCATTTGAGGTCACAAAGCCAGAAAGGATACACAAGGCAATAACCAACTACGTGTTACATCTGGCAAGCCAATAAGTGAGCGTATTTCCGCCGTTCCGCTGATTATCTCCCTGGGAGACATAAACATTTAGTGCACCATTATCTCTGGAAGTAAAAGACGACTATTTTACAGTTCCAGTACAATGAACTACAAGCAGATACTAAAAATAAAGGCGACCAGGAAAAGCGGGGAAACACGCGCTCATTTGCATTTCGCCTCCAGCCATAGTGACGGCGGTGTAGCGCAGATCTTACCAGAACGGCTATTACCGGGCAAACTCAATTCAACCATACAGACAGCAATTTAAAGGGAAAATACAGCGTTTTCAGCAAGAACACATTTTGAGTTATTATTGTAACAGGTGCAACAAAGTCATTTTTAATATACAACTTTTACTTTTTTTGTTCTTACTGATGGTTCCCTATTTTGGCTATTATTTTCATATACTGTATATGTGAATTCCCTCTCTAGCAATGATCTGTATATCAGGGAATGCGATTAGTATCCCTGGGAAATGCGTAGCTGAACTCACATGATCTCAAAGCAGGAAATGAATGCAGGCGCCTTTTAAAGACATCCAGTAACAGTTTAAAGCTGAAAGCAGTATTAACCACTTCAACCCCGGGAAGATTTGCCCCCTTAATGCCATCTTTTGTGATACGGCACTGCGTCACTTTAACTGACAATTGTGTGGTCCTGTGACGCTGTGCCCAAACAATATTGCCGTCATTTTTTTCCCCCACAAATAGAGATTTCTTTTGGTGGTATTTGATCACCTCTGTGGCTTTTATTTTTTGCACTATAAATAAAAAAAGACTAAGAATTAAAAAATATATTTTTTTTACTTTTTGCTATAATACATATCCAAAATAAATATATATATATATATATATAAAAAGTATTCATCAGTTTAGGCCAATATATGTTCTTCTACATATTTTTGGTAAAAAAAAGAAAAAAAAAAAAGAAAAAAAATTACAATAGGCGTATACGGATTGTTTTTTGCGCAAAACTTATCGCGTCTACAAACTATGGGATAGATTTAAGGACTTTTATTTTTTTATTGTTTTTACTGGTAATGGCGGCGATCTGAGATTTTTAACAGGACTGCGGCATTGCAGCAGACAAATCTGACCTCAAATGACACTATTTGGGGACCAGTGACATTATTACATTGATCAGTGCTATAAAAATGCACTGATCAATGTAAAAATGACACTGGCAGGGAAGGGGTTAACACTAGGGGTGGCGATCAAGGGGTTAAGTGTGTTCCCTGGGTGTTTTCTAACTGTAGGGGGGATGGGCTACCAGGGACCGCTGTTCCCGATCACTGGAAACAGAAGATCTCTGACATGTCATCTGGCAGAACGGGGAACCGCCTTGTTTACATAGGCAGTTCCCCATACTGCCTCTGTACACCGCGATCGCGGGTCACCGGCGGACATAGAGTGACCTGGACCCGCGGGCATGCTCTCACCTGCTATCTCCTGTGTAGAGACGGATGTACACCTATGGCGGTTTGTGCAGGATAGCCGACCTGCCTTAGTATGACGGGGGCTGGTTGGCAAGCGGTTAAATCCCAAGCCAAAAATATATCATATTATAGCTTACCAATCATTAGGTGTGGTAGCTGCATCAGTTTTCTTTTCTTTAGCTTTTCACCAGGTTATCTGGCCAGTAACACATCTCCTGTATTAGTGAGACACAACTCTGGAGGAATTAGCACAGGGGGCACAGCAGACAGCAGCATTATATATAAAGAAACCTGCACGCTTCTGAAACAATCACAATGACTCATCTGCATAATGATAAAAAACAAAAACAAAAAAAACATCCAGTATATAGATTTATATAACTATATTATAACACAGTCCAGTGAATAAGTAAAATCTCCCAGTGAAAAGTCATGCTGTGTCTCCAACAATAATCAGCGTGTAGAGGTGCTTCAAAGAATCGTCTTC
This sequence comes from Lithobates pipiens, assembly GCF_037356315.1. Classification (NCBI taxonomy): domain Eukaryota; kingdom Metazoa; phylum Chordata; class Amphibia; order Anura; family Ranidae; genus Lithobates; species Lithobates pipiens. Next base: position 69,428,215 of record NW_027507785.1, read on the forward strand.
ACCCCATATATTCACGCCTCTTACCGGACGTGTGAATCCCAGGTTATAGAGATCAATCACGCTATGATAAACATCCAACCAACAGAACCGGATCAGCCCAAAGCAAGTCTCCCGGGCCATATCATCCAAAGTAAAGGATGTAGATATACTGACTTGCTGGTTCTCAAGTAGACATGGAAAGGTGGAGGACACTTCATAGTGCAGTATACTAAACGTGGATGTAAACCCAAGTTTATTTATTTATTTTTTAATTAAGGCTTGCACCTTGTACAGTATAGGATTTCATGCCATCTGTGCCCAGTCTTGTCACAAAGAGTTAATCCAGCTCTGAGCAGTCCTCTTATCTTTTTTCAGCAAGATAAAAACTGACACATAAAAATAGGAGTCAGTTCTTCCCCTTGCTGTGAGTGACAAGCGATTTACATATCTCATGCACAAGCCTGAGAGAGACATTCTGTGTACTTCAAGTCCCCTCCTCCTTTCTTCTCCAGCTCTCTCAGGATTGGCTGCTCCATACCGCAGCGTGATTGGGCATGCTGAAGTTATGTGATAACTTTTCTGGGTTTTGACTGGATGATGGTGATCATAGCAGAAGTAAGAAAATGCATGTTGACAAGGGGAGTGTAGAGCTGGGCGGGGAGTCTACTGACATCACGACTCTACCCACCGAGCTCCGGACAACAGACCCGCCCACAGAATCTGCAGTGTTTCGGGTCTCATAACAGACAGAGGAGAGACATTTGACAGGTAAGGATACATGCAGGAGGCATGTATATCATTATAGATAACCCCTATGGCAGTAGTATAGAAATGAAGACAGTGGGTTTACATCCACTTAAACTATGTATTTAATACAGTAAAAAATACACTTAGAAGATAAAACACAAGCGATTTCAGTAGAAACACAGCCACGGTCTTCACCCGCCTGCTCGTGCGTGATGACGTCACAGGTGCAGCTCTACCCAACGCGTTTCATAAACAGGGAAAGGAGGCTCCTTTCATACACTCATGCAATTTTTTTTGTTTATTTTTTTTTGTCATTATTCAAATAAGTCATTGTGATTGTTTGAGAAGCACAACGATTTCTTTATATATTTTGTTGTGTTCTGACTTACCTTGTTGCAGCTCTCTTGTTTAATCATTTATTATTTATAAACAATATCATGTTAAGAGTATTGTTTTTTTGTTTGTTTTTTTTGATGTGAGGATAAGCGCAACATTTTTTGAATATATACAGGCAGCAGCATTGTCAGTCTGGGGGGAGGGGAGTGTTAAATGTATTAGCACATTTAGATACACTAACAAATTGAAGCTGAACTCCAGCTCACACTTTAGAATCAGTTACAGCTGTTTTTGTTTTCTTTTAAAATAAAAGGTTTTGCATGAATAAATAAAAGCTGATCATTTTAATCACCGCTACCAGTGTTAAGTGGTTTGTCTCCTCTGTATAATGTGATACATTCTGATGGAGAGTCTGTGCTATGAAAAACCATAGACTTGCTGGCTGGATTACTAGATGAAAACAGAAGACAGAAAGCTTAAAGCGCAAGCAAACCCATTCATAAAACTGTTTAATTTCCGGCACCTGCCAGCCAGAAATGTAAGACTACCATTGGTTGTGCTCTCAAGCAAACTGTCAAGCCATCCAATGGCTGGTGTCTAAACTGGTCACATGTGCAGCATCACGGTAGTTGTAGATTAAACAGAGGCCAAGATGGCAGCTTCCTCGGCTGAAAACCATAGGGGGGTTTACTTACACTTTAAAAAAGAAAACTAATGCAGCCATCACTTCTATTAATTGGTAAACTGCAATATAGTAAATGTTTGCTTTTCATGGCTTATTTTAAGCCGGTCATAAACTACCGTATTTATCGGCGTATAACACTCACTTTTTTACCCTTAAAATCAGGGGGAAATCGCGGGTGCATGCTATACGCCGATCCTCCGCGATTTCTGGGCACTGGGCGGCTTTCGGCCGCCTTTGGCCTTTCTCTGCGGCTTTCGGCCACCTTCGGCCCTTCTCGGTGGCCAAAAACCGCAGAGTACGGCCGAAAGCCACCGAGAACGGCCGAGAACTACCGGGCGCCGCCAAAATACACAGGACATCTCGGCGGCGCCATTTTTAAAAATAAAACCTAACACTGAGGGGACAACGATGCACAGGCTGCATGACAAGGCTGCAATGAGGAAAGGCTGCAATGAGGACAGGCTGCAATGAGGACAGGCTTCAATGACAAGGCCTCAGATGGGCACTGATAAGGCTGCATTGATGGGCATTTAAATGTAATTTTTTTTTTCCTAAGTTTCCCTCCTAAAAATATTTTTCCTTAAAATTCCCTCCTAAACTTGGGGTGCGTGTTATATGCCGGCGTGTGTTATACGCCGATAAATACGGTATTTAAATCTCAGCCAGTTCAGCAGGAAGCAGCCGAGAATCGAACCATGTAGGGGCGGGCTGAATGTACCCAATTGACCAGCCTGTTGGTGCTAGCGGCTGTTATAGCCACTAGCAATGATCACTGTGTTCTCCCAACGGGGCAGGGAAAACACAATAGCTCCGTGGGAGAGATTCCCTCATCAACACTGACTGCGTTGATTGGGGAATCAAGCAATTTTCTTTCCTGGAACCCGTGGTTGCTGGAAAGAAAATCGATCCGTCAATGGCTGGCCTTACACCCAGTGACATTACTGAGCTTCTCTATAAAATGCAGGCAGATCATGCCTTGTGGGAGGGGCCGGTGGGGTGCAGTACATAACTTCTGGCTATGCTATGCATATTAGCTCATTATACCTTTGTCTTGCAGGCTTTTTTTTTTTGTTTGTTGGTGGATTTACAATCACGTTAAAAGCCATTCTTGAGCTGTAGCATGGTGGCACTGCCTAGGTTAAAATGATGTCCTCAGTCTGCTGTAGACAGGTGGAAGCATTTCCTCAGTCTCCTCTCCCCCCAGTAATCAGACTGTACATTGTAACAAGGTGAGAGGCTGCAGCAGGGGCCAATTTGTGTATATATCTGATGCTTGGCCCACTGTGAATATCAAATTCACTTATCAAGGTAAAGCTTGGGTTCACCACCTTCCCCTCTTCATCAATAGTCTCACCAAGGCCATACATCCAAATAATAATGCACAGAAGGAGTGGCCATCCCCTTCAGTTAAAAACATTAGTAGTGTAGACAAAAATATTTAAAGTGAAAACTCCAGGACAGTACAAATATTACCCCTTTTTTGGAATGTAGACAGTCCAAGGTATTTAGTAAGAGGCATGGCGAGTTTTTTGAAATCATCATCTTGTCACAATATTTTGGAAATGTAAGAAAATGAAAAAAAAATTGTTTTTTTTGCAATTTTTTTTTACATAGGGTCACCAATGCAGTACAGTGTCATCGCTATGACTGGTGTGGCGGTAATCAGGGATCATGACTGGTGACAGCTCTGTAATGCCAGAGCTCCCTTCAATAGCCAATGGTTCTTACTTCTGCTGCTCTTCTTTCAGATTCAGAGTCTTCAGCTGCATGATTGGCTGAGCCAAGATGATGCAACTGATGTGTACTAGAGTTACTTGGTCCTGGTACAGAACCATTCCAAGAATGTATGCATGCACAGCTCAATGTACACTTACAGGCTCTTGTATGGCAAGTTTTTGTTGTATGTTAGCACATTTTAGCCACTTCAATACTGGGCACTTTCACCTCCTTCCTGGCAAGGCCAATTTCCAGTGTAGCACCCTGGGGTTTGGTCAAGGAGGTCCTTTGTCAAGAGTAGCTACTGTAGTTATTGCTAGAGATCCTTTGATCTCTCCCCAAGTTTGGCCTGGTTGTACTTTCCTCTTCTACCACTAGGTGGCCGGCCACTTGGAAGTATTAGATTGAGAAAACCAATTCAAGGTCAGGTTATGGTTAAATGTGGTATCTCAGCCAATGGGCAGAGATTTTGTTGAATCCCTTGGCCTGCTGTGAGAGCCTATATATTCGGGGGAGGTCAGGTGATCCAGGTTCTTGTGTGCCACCCGGAACGCCATCTGGGTGGTCGTGTGTTGTCTGCCCCGGGCTGCTAGGCCGGAGATTGGGCCTATGCCGGGGGCATCAGGCTGCCAGGCTGTGTGAGGGCATATCCTGAAGTAAGAGGGCAGCGCAGGGGTGGGACTGAGGCTTGCAGTCCAACCAGAAGTGACGGTTCTCCCAGCCAGAGAACCTGTCAATGGTCGGGGGTAGAAGGGAAATTGTCACCACAAAGGGATCAATTGCCTTTACCAGGGACCACAGTGAGTAACTAAAGCAAGTACCGGGGCAGTATTCTCACCAAACAGGCACGGTGGAGAATTGGGAAACTTCAGGCGGTGATCAAGTCAGGGACCCAACCAGCAGAGGTGAAGCTTGCAGAGCAGACTTGTGTGCCAAGCTAGGGACCGAGCCGGTCAGCAGGAGTGAAGCTTGAAGGTATCTGAAGTGCCAAGCTAGGGACCCAGCAGGGAAGTGTGGGTGACCCTTGAGGGAGATACCACCGCAAAAGCCTGAGGAGCTCACGGGATTCAGAGTAGTGAATCAGAGGGTCTAGTGAGAGTCCAGGAGCTCAAGAGGGCTGAAGAACTGCAAGAAGTTGTAGTATAGCTGAGAGAATGGTTACTTTGAGTTAGGAACTGTTTAAGTACTGTTACCATAGGAGACAGCAATCCTGCCCACGCAGAAGTGGCACCTTGCTGGGGCCTTTCCCTGTACGGCTGTCCTGCTATTGAAGTCTCGGAGTACACCAACTGAAATTGCAACTACCGAAGGGTGTCCTGGCCCTAACCCTCTTTCCCTTGCAAAATATAAAAAGGACTGTCAAAGAAATAAAACCTCTTTTACATCCAAGAAGTGTCTGGCGCCCAATGACTTTTATCACCTTTGCACCCCCTATGCCTCACAACCCACCACATATTGAAGGTTTTCATTAGACTGGAAGAGGTAGTTGCTACACCAGTTTTCAACGCTGTCACACCTTCAATGACTATATTTAATGATATGACATTTTAATAATTTTTATCACACAGATGACGCTTTCTTTTGGTGCTATTTAATTACCACTGTTTTTTTTTTTTTGTTTTTTTGCAAAGTAAATGAAATAAAAGACCAAAAATATAAAAGAAAAATAGCGTGTTTTTCTTAGTTTCTGTTATACAATTTTGCAAAAAAAAATAATCTTTCTTCATAAATTTAGGCCAAAATGTTCTGCTACATTTCTTTGGTGCAAATAGCCCAAATCAATGTATATTATTTAGTCTGTAGGAAAGTTATAGCATCCCCAAAATGTGGTACATATAACTGAAAATCAATCAATCCTGATGTACTGATGGCCTCTCTCATTTCTTGAGGGCAAAAATGTCAGGACAGTACAAATATCTCCTAAATTACCCCTTTTTGAAAAATAGACAGTCCAATGTATTTAGTAAGAGGCATGACAAGTTTGAAGAAGTTGTATTTTTTTGTCACAATTTGTTGGAAAATTAAGAAATAAAGAACATTTTTTTTCTCAATTTTTTTTACATACTGTCACCATTGCTGTACAGTGTCATTTGACAGGTGTGGCAGTGATCAGGGACATTGACTGGTGACAGTATGTAAAAACAAAACAAAACAAAAAAAACACAATTTTTTTTTAATGAAAACCACTCTGTGTTTACTATTGTGAAACGCTGTGATTGGCCACAGCTAATCACATGGTACAGATGGACTGTGATTGGCCTTGTCTGTACCATGTGACAACTGTGACCAATCACAGTTATCATAATAGTACATGATGAATGGCATGTAATAAAGCTATTTGTTGTGTACAACTGTCATGTGAACTGCTGTGGTTGGCCACAGCGATCACATGGTTTTGGCAGCGGGCCGGTACAGTGATCGGCCATATCCGGTGGACACGGCGGGTGACAGATCGCACCAGAGCGCAGCCGTAGGGCACTTGGGACAACAGGATATTATGTCCTCCTAGAACTGCACCCGCCCAGCCATCATTTTACAATAGGCTGGGTGGGAAAGGATTAAAAAGCAAATTTACTTCCACACGAAAGTGGGTGTAAACCTCAGACCTTCAATTTGAACAAAGCATATCCCTCTATAGTGTGTACTTATCTCTATCCAAAGCACTAAGTGTAATTTCTGTCTGCTGCTTTGTGTCTCTGCTATCTGCATAGCCCTCCTGACACCAAGCGGTAAAAATGGTGACAGGGGAGGGAGCTCCAGCATACTGCCTGTGATTGACAGCCTCAGCTCTGTGCCTGTGTGAAGGGTCGAGGGGGGTGTCTCTTCCCTCCAATCAGCTCTCCTTACTGAGCTTGCAGAGAGTAACTTAATTTTTCGCCCCCCAGCTTTCTGAAAGCTCAGACAAGCTGTATAAATGTTGCACTTTGAATGGAAGTAGAGAAAAGAATGCTGTAAATAAACAGGTACAACTCATGTATGAGGATTTGTTTCATCTTCTTGTATAACCCGAGACCAGTCACTTCACCGCGTATATGTAAGGGGTTACAACTACTTGAAAAAGAATTACAAAAATATGTGCGAAAGCGTATAGAAATTTTAAAGTCACATCACAAATATCCAATGACAGCACAAAATAAACGCTGACTGAAAATACATTATACCGTCCCTTTAAGAGAAGCAACACTCTAGTTCCCTATGAGTGGTGTGCAGTAATTTAGCTCTGTAATTTGTATTTCGCTTAATACGGAGCCCATGTAGCAATTACCCCGGGCATTATTCTATTACCATCGAAGTATGGCTGCAGTAGACGCATCAATGGCTTGTGCCAACTCCCTGACAATCAATAGCGGGCCCCTCGCTTCGTTCACACCAGATCATAACGTTTGACAGAAAACATTTTAATCTCGCCTCCTTTTGGGCACAATGCAGTTGATCAGCATTACACATGGAGTTGGTTAAGTGAGAAAGTATTGGATTTCCAGCAGTAGTCTAAGTACTATCAATTACTGCACGCTGTGAAAAACTGAAGACAGTAGGCAGTAATGAAACTGTACGAGGAAAAAAAGCAGCTTGACAATCCGCTCTGGTGGCAGAGGCTGCATCACGCGCCCCAAGTGTGTGTTACATTTAAAGAGGATCTCCAGGTAGTTAAATACACACGAAAGTACTTTATATATGTGATTTGTCTCACATGCCACAGTGCGTGTTGTTCTGTTCAGCCAGTCTTGTGATCCAGCGCATGGACAGCGCATTCTGTCACCTCACATTTCTTTACGGCTTTGTCTCCGGATTTCCACCAGTTTTCTGACAGGATAATGAAGAAAAGCAGTATTCTGAAGAGCAGTGGCGGCCCTTCCATTAGGGGAGCCTCCCCCCTAATTCATGCGACCGGCCCCTAATCTACTTGCAGGGTGACGGACGCATGGATTTCAATAGGGTTTTTTTTTTTAAAGCACAAGATTAGAGCCTGAGGCTCTTACTGGCTTCAAAAAAGGGTGGGCTTGCCAGTTGTGTGACAATAGCGAATTAATACTTACTATGGTCTTCTTTATTCTCCTCCCAGCCAATCATAAAGCGGGTCCTGAGACCCGATTGGCCAGGGAGTCTTAGGCCACTGATCGCTGCCATCCATCTCCCGCGGAGGGGGGCAAGTTTGTTTAAGCACCAGCCGCTGCTGCTGAAGAGGTCCTTCTTTCAGTGTTCGTCAATCAGTACTGTGCAATGTGAACGCTTATAATTCGGAGTACTGCATATACAGTACATACTCAAGCATGAAGCACTGCATGCTGTACAGAGGCATGAAATACCACATGCATTACAGAGGTAGGGAGTACTGCATGCAGTAAAGAAGTAGGAGGCACTGCATGCAGTACAGAGGCATGAAGCACTGCTTGCAGTACAGAAGTAGGAGAAACTGTGTGCAATACAGAGACATAAGGCACTGCGTGCAGTACAGAAGTAGGAGGCACTGCATGCTGTACAGTGGCATGAAGCACTGCGTGCAGTACAGAAGTAGGAGGCACTGCGTGCTGTATGGAGGCATGAAGCACTGCGTGCAGTACAGAAGTAGGAGGCACTGTGTGCTGTACGGAGGCATGAAGCACTGTATGCAGTACAGAAGTAGGAGGCACTGCGTGCAGTACAGAGGCATAAAGCACTGCGCACATTACAAACATAGAAGGCACTGTGTGCAGTACAGAGGCATGAAGCACTGCGTGCAGTACAGAAGTAGGAGGCACTGTGTGCAGTATGGAGGCATGAAGCACTACGTGCAGTACAGAGTCATGAAGCACTGTGTACAGTAGAGAGGCATGAAGCACGGCATGCAATACAGAAGTAGGAGGCACTGCATGCAATACAGAAGTAGGAGGCACTGCATGCAATACAGAGACATAGGCACTGCATGCAGTACGGAGGCATGAAGCAATGCATGCAGTACAGAGGCATGAAGCACTGCGTGCCATACAGAGGCATGAAGCACTGCGTGCCATACAGAGGCATGAAGCACTGCGTGCCATACAGAGGCATGAAGCACTGCGTGCCATACAGAGGCATGAAGCACTGCGTGCCATACAGAGGCATGAAGCACTGCGTGCCATACAGAGGCATGAAGCACTGCGTGCCATACAGAGGCATGAAGCACTGCGTGCCATACAGAGGCATGAAGCACTGCGTGCAATACAGAGGCATAAAGCACTGCGTGCAATACAGAGGCATAAAGCACTGCGTGCAATACAGAGGCATAAAGCACTGCGTGCAATACAGAGGCATAAAGCACTGCGTGCAATACAGTAGGAAGCATTACTATCTAGCAAATTTCATTACAGTTGACGTATAAGCAAACTTTTTTTTTTTTTCTTTAAATCTTAGATAAAGTAGGGAAGAGTTAAAAGCACTGTCAGATTATCTTTTGCCGTTTGTGTCCCGTTTGGGAGATTTACCTTTAATAATTAAAGGCAAATCTGTTTTATTTGTTGTGGATAGAATGCAGAGCAATTACAACGCTTGTCAGGTTTTTATTTCTGTCTGTACCCCCGTGAAAGAGATTCATCCTCTCCATTTGTCTTATAGTATCATTGAAAGTAAAAGAAAGTCCTAAACTTTGGGTTGTCCCCAGAAAAGTAACCGAGGGGAAATCTTCCAATGGGAACACTAGTTCAGGTGCCTTGTGGGTCCCTAAGAAATTCCCTTCATTTGCAGGGATTTCCTCTCACTTCCTGTTTGGCTATGGGACAGGAAGCAAAGGGAAATCTCCGCAAAGGTACACAGACCGCGGAAAAAAATCTGACAGGGGTTGCAACCCTCCCTTGTGCTATCCAAAATGGAAAAAAAAGCTTGGACTGTAGTTCTACTTTAACATCTGGTCCCAAAGAGGTAACGGATTGGTAGAGGAGGACATGTTCCAGAACAAGTTTCCCCTTTGGAAGATTTACCCTCACTGCTTATTCTGGTGGCATCTCTAAAATGTTGTACTCCCCCCCCCCCCCCCACTTTCTATTTCAGTGTCAATGCCCACCAGGACAAATACAGAAATGGCCCAATATTATATCTATATAATATATATATCCGTTAAAAAATGATCTCTGAGTCTGATATTTACCAGATTCAGCCTCCAATAGTATATACTGTATATCTCTTCTGTCTGTTATTCTCAGAGTGGATTAGAAATTTTGCTCCCTAATCATATAGTTGGTTATTTCAAGCTATATGCAGTGGTAAAACTGCATATAGATTTTTAAGAATAAATTGCCTTTTTTTTTTTAAACTTTACATATTAAATTATACACCACACTTTTTTTAAGGTTATCATCCGATTAATCGAAATTAATGATTAATTATGAAATTAATCATTAGTTGCAGCCCTTATATACTGTATTTATTGGCGTATAACATGTACTTTTTTCCCCTTAAAAATCAGGGAAAAATCATGGGTGTGTGTACGCTGATCCCCCGTTGATTGTGAGCGGAGGAGCGAGCGCCACCAATATAAACAATTAGCCAATTCTACTCGGATAGGCTCGGCTCCTCTCGGCTTTAATCACAGTCATGCCTAGTCCCGCCCTATGATGGACATAACACAGGGACTGGGCGTGACTGTGAGCGTAGCCGAGCTTAGCTCCTCTAACAGTCACGCCCAGTCCCGCCATTGGACCTGTTTTATGTCTATCATAGGGCAGGACTGCGAGAGGACCCCAGATACACCGGACCGGCTCTGTGTATCTCGACAGCGCCATATTTAAACCTGAAGTGACACTGACAAGGCATCAATGACACTGGACTGCAGATGGACACTGAACAAGGCTGCAGATGGACACTGGACAAGGCTGCAGATGGACACTGGACAAGGCTGCAGATGGACACTGGACAAGGCTGCAGATGGACACTGGACAAGGCTGCAGATGGACACTGGACAAGGCTGCATTGATGGGCATTTAAATGTAAGTCATTTCCTTAAAATTCCCTCCTAAACATGGGGTGCGTGTTATACGCCGATAAATACAATATATATATATATATATATATATATATATATATATATATATATATATATATATATATATATATATATATATAGATATAGATATAGATATATATATAGATAGATAGACACTGGACAAGGCTGCAGATGGACACTGGACAAGGCTGCAGATGGACACTGATAAGGCTGCAGATGGACACTGATAAGGCTGCAGATGGACAATGATAAGGCTGCAGATGGACAATGATAAGGCTGCATTGATGGGAATTTAAATTTAAGTTATTTCCTTAAAATTCCCTCCTAAACATGGGGTGCGTGTTATACGCCGATATATATATATATATATATATATATATATATATATATATATATATATATATATATATATTATTTATTTTTGTCAGGGATTTGGATAGCTTTAGCAGCTACCCCTGCATTAACAAAAAACACTCCCAACCCAAAGGAGGCAAAAACGCAGTCCAAGATAAACAACCTTTTAAACAAGAACGATGTTCTCTAGCAGAATTTTAATCTATTCCTTTAATATCCCCTGTACAAAAGAGGAGGCACACCATCGGCAATTTGCAGCATTTGATGCTGCCACTGTACTTGCCTAATAAGACACAACTTGTAACCAATGGTCTAGAAGACACAGGGTCAACAACCATACATTGAGACCAGAAGCACTGTCGGTTTAAAGCATACCACAGTTCTGAAGGACACAGCAAAAAAAAACGCCAGTTATAAAAAAAGAAGCATCACATTTCTTACAAAGAAATAAAATATATCCTTTCTGTGTTATAAAAAATGTAAAATTATCACAAAATATTAAATGCACTGTCTCCTGCCCAGGGCTTGCCGTGGCTTGAGGTCACTCCACCTTACACCTTCACATTGATCCATTTAAGCTTTTGAATACTGTAATCCAAAATGGCGCTGGTTATATTTGCATAGTTTTTCCCTTTGCATCCAACAATAAAAACCTTGTCCATGTCAAACTTCATTTAAATAGTGTCCAAGGTTTTTTTTCTTTTTTTTTTGGTGGTTTACAGATTCCATCCAGAAAATATTCGAGGTATTCATCCCAACAGAATCCTCATCCCCTTCCGCGTGACCCAGCGTAGACAATCACTCGCCTTTCGTAGACCCTCTTCATGGTCTTCTCAATCTGTTTAAGGAACACCTGGGGGATTCGGCCGCAGAGTGTGTGGACACTCGCTAGGAATTTGGACTGCAGTGGGTAGTACATTTCCTGGTAGAGGTTTCCATCAAATGGGTACTGTATGGGAAGAAGAGGAAGGTTAGGAGCAAGAAGAAAGACACTCATGAAAAAAATAAAATAAAAACTATGCAAAATCATGGCCCAATTTTTGTGCAGACAATCAATTTATTGCAATCTTCTTTATGCATTATTTATTTTCAATTGCTCTTGTAATCATTAAAAGGTAAAGGAATAGTGTACAAAGATAATCACACAAGATTGTGATAAGAAGTAATCACTCAAAAAAAATACAAAATAAAAAAAATCACAGCCATACTCACTCAAATTTGATACCAGCACTAATTGATAAATATATGTAAATCAATAAATTACATGTGAACAAAAATGTGTGATAGATTGCTACCAATCACTGACATGTGTTCCCACACCAAATCCTATATATACACTATAAGTGCAGTGCAACCAAAATCGACTTTATAAATCCCCAAAAAATATTTTATATATCTATATATATATATATATATATATATATATATATATATATATATATATATATATATATATATATATATATATATAAAATATAAATAAATGTAATGTAGTGAACAAATACACAGTTCTTAATGCATAAGAATGAATACAATTTTTTTATATAGCGGTTCTTTGAAGCCATCAGAGGTTTGTTATAGAGCATCATGAAGGCCAAGGAACACACCAGACGGGTCAGGGATAAAGCTGTGGAGAAGTTTAAAGCAGGGTTAGGTTATATAAAAAATATCCCAAGCTTTGAACATCTCACGGAGCACTGTTCAATCCATCATCTGAAAATGGAAAGAGTATGGCACAACTGCAAACCTACCAAGACATGGCCGTCCACCTAAACTGACAGGCCGGGCAAGGAGAGCATTCATCAGAGAAGCAGCCAAGAGGCCCATGGGAACAAAATGCGAATAATATGCAAAGTGGTTGGAGGGAAGCTTCAGAATAGCAAAGATGTTTTTATTACACATTATGTGAGGAGGCTGCAGTACCACTTTCAGACAGGAAGTGTGTTACTGGCCAGATCACCAGGTCAAAAGGGGAAAAAAAGCCTAAAAAAAAACAAAACAAATGCAGTCATCATGTTAGTGTTACAAGTGTTACTAGACCCAGGACTCTGCATTCACTATATCTGGTCTCTGACAGAACATGGAAATGTAGTTATTTAGTAAATATAAACAGCTAAATGCCTTTTCTCTCTTTCTATCTTAATTGACTAATTTCAATTAATTATAACGCACATACAGATCCAACTACTTTTAGCTGATCTCCTTGCATTGCAACTCTGCATTAGTCAGTGGTAAATGTGGTATACACTATATACAAATCACCCGACACTAATTAGTTTCATTTTCAGTTTTCAGTTTCAATCCATGACTTAACTTCACAGTACACGCAAATGTTTTAAATTAAAAATGTAGCACCGACGTTTTTTTTTTCCACAGTAGCGTGACAATCCCTCCACCTGGGGTCTAACTAATCACTCTCACCTTATGGCATGGACCCCTGTGCAAACAGGTGGTCATGTAAGCGGGTATCAAAAGGGTTAACACGGCCATAAACTTCTCTCATGTCTCCTTAGATCTCAGCAAGGACCCCAGGTCATGGGTAGAAAGAAAAGATCTAAGCGCCCGCCGCTTAAGTATAAGATTTCATTTTTGTGTTCAAACACAAACTACTCACATCAAGATGATAAAAACACAGCATGTAAAGCCGAAAATCGCGTTAGTTGCGTAGGGCAGCAGTGGGTGACGTCATGTGTAGCTCCTCCCCCGTACGCGTTATGTTCAATCAGAACTTCAACGTGACCGGACTCCTCCCCCTTCCCTTTGTTAGCAGAAGGAGGCACTTGGGAAGGGGGGAGGAATCCGGTGATGTTGATGTCCGTGATGTCACTGGATCTCCGACGGAACTCCCTGAAGACCCGGAAGCCGGCAGAGAGGTGAGTACCGATCAAAAGAATTTTGATTGATCAAAAAAATTAAATCGAGGAATTAATCTTTAATTTCTACAGTCCTAATTTAAAGCAATACTTACATCTCTTAAGACTTCATAGAAGGCTCTGAATGCTGGCTGTTTGTCATCATGGTACACCCCTCGGTTGCCATGAAGAATGGATACACCGTCTTCTTCTGCAGACTTACAATTGCTGCCATACATGCAGTGGTCCGGCCTATAATTCCACTGACATGGGAATACATACAGGTTCTCTGCAAAAGAAACAAATATTTAGCGGATGAAAACATAAGCCATGTGCTACCCACACAGACCTAGGAAGGCGATCTTAGGGTCACCATACACGTTCCAATCTTTGTACAATACTGGATCAAGTAGACAGCTTAAAGCGGTAATAAACCGCAAACCCCGCCCCCAACAAAATCTTCTCCCTGAAAATGCCATAATGTGCTAGTATGCATCACGTACTAGCACATTATGAAAGACTTACCTGAAAGCAAAGCCCTTCAGCGGCATGCTATGACCGTTAAAAGGGCTTCCATCTTCACCCGGTCTTCGTTCCTGGTTCGCGGAAAGCTGGCATTTGACTGCTGGAGCCACGATGACGTTACTTCCGGCTAGAATGCGAGAGGCATGGCTGCGGCACGGCTCTCTCTATTGATGCCACCTCCGTCCGTAAATCTCCTAAACGGTGCACGTTTAGGGGGTATTTACTGTACCTACAGGTAAGGCTTATTATAGGCTTACCTGTAGGTACTGTATAAATAAACAGACACCTTTACTACCACTTTAACCTTTGCCAGACATAAAATTGCGGGGATAAGATAAAGTGATTGTAGAGGAAAAGGTTTTATTTTTCAAACAAGTATATTTTACTTACCTGCTCTGTGAAAAAAAAAAAATGTTGTAAATAAGTAATTTTTCTCCTTCACTGATGTGCGCTAATGAGACTGCACTGATGGGCATTGATGAGGAGGCACTAATATGCAGTACTGATCAGTGGCGGCTGGTGCTCAATATTTTGGGGGGGGCGGCGATAAACCCCCCCCCCAAGACAGACAGGAAGATTGCAATCCCCCCACAACTGCCCAACCAGGAGGCAGAAATCAACCCCCCGATTAGAGATCTCCTTACTGTAGGAGGCGGGTGACGAGGGTCCGGGATAGGGATGGTGCTACTCCTTGCTCTGGGAGGCATTGATTCTCTTCCCGGGCCGAACAGGAAGTGGGTCCTAAGACTTCCTGGCCAATTGGGTCTCAGGACCCGCTTACTGATTGGCTGGGAGGAGAATCAGAAAGACTATAGTGAATATTAATTTGCCCTTGTCACGCAACTGGGTGGGCTCAGGGCGCAGTGCTATGCGCCCCGAGCCCACCCTTTGTTTTAAGCCAATCATGTGCTTCAAAAAAAAACCCAAAAAACCCCCATTGAAATCCATGTGTCCAGCGCCCTGCATGTAGATTAGGGGCCGGGCGCATAGATTAGGTGGGCAGTGCCCCTGCGCCCTGTATGGACAGGCCGCCACTGGCACTGAAGGGTACTGACAGGCAGCATTGATTGGCCGCACTAATGGGCACTGTTGGGACTGCACTGATCATCAGGATACTGATGATCAGTGCTCTAATCATCAGTCTAGATGTCTCATGTGTGGACTGCCGCTTACTGGCTCTCCTCGCATGCTGTCAGTGTGAGGAGAAAACTGCCACTAACTGGCAAATCCTGTTTACACTGTGATATGTTTTGATTGGCTCTTTACCCCGAATTGTGATCAGCTGAGTCAGAAGGATGGGCGCTGCAGGGTTTAATGGTTACTGACCTCCTATCCCATGGTGCTCATGTAGTTCTGGAGCAAACAACACTTGGCAGATCCAGCTGCAGGACACCAATGGTCTTTTTAGCTGTCTCTAAGGAAAAAAAGTGCCAGGTCCGGGAGCAGGTATCTTAAATAGACTCTGCCTGAACCAAGATGGCTGCCAGAGTCACATGGGGTGCCAGCATCTAATCAGAAAGCTGCCTTCCTGTAACCATGGAAATCATACAGGAACCAAGTTCCTCTCAACATCCACCACCAATGCATTGCTGCTGTGGTCGAGCGCCACCTGCACACTGCACTTGCCTTCTAACTGGATACCAAGGGCTCCAGTTTCAAGGTGTACTGTAGTGTTAAAAAGGGTAGAGAGAGGCTGGCCCAGGTCAAAGCTTTAACCACTTAAGCCCCGGACCAATTTGCAGCCGAAGGACCAAGCCCCTTTTTGCGATTCGGCACTGCGTCGCTTTAACTGACAATTGTGCGGTCGTGCGACATGGCTCCCAAACAAAATTGGCGTCCTTTTTTCCCCACAAATAGAGCTTTCTTTTGGTGGTATTTGATCACCTCTGCGGTTTTTATTTTTTGCGCTATAAACAAAAATAGAGCGACAATTTTGAAAAAATTCTATATTTTTTACTTTTTGCTATAATAAATATCCCCAAAAAATATATAAAAGAACATTTTTTTCCTCAGTTTAGGCCGATAAGTATTCTACATATTTTTGGTAAAAAAACAAAACACAATTAGCGATTGATTGGTTTGCGCAAAAGTTATAGCGTTTACAAAATAGAGGATAGTTTTATAGCATTTTTATTAATATTTTTTTTTTTACTAGTAATGGCGGCGATCAGCGATTTTTATTGTGACTGCGACATTATGGCGGACATATCGGACATTTTTGGAACCATTGTCATTTATACAGCAATCAGTGCTATTTAAATGCACTGATTCCTGTGTAAATAACACCGGCAGTGAAGGAGTTAACCACTAGGGGGCAGTGTAGGTGTTATGTATGAAGTTATGTGTTTTTTTATTGTAGGGGGCGTGGCCTGGCATATGACGTCACTGATCGTCTTTCCCTATAAAAGGGAACAGGCGATCGGTGACAGTAGGAAGCATGGGGAGAGGTTTTATTTACACAGACCTCTCCTCGTTCTTCAGCTCTGTGACCCGATCGCGGGACACCAGCGGCGATCGGGTCCGCTGGTCCCGCAGCCACGGAGCTCAGGACCAGTGGCAGTGGCGCGCTCCCGACCCACGGCTGGGCACTTAAGAAGCAACGCACAGGTACGTGATTGTGCCCAGCCGTGCCATTCTGCCGACGTACATCGGTGTGAGGTGGTCCTTAAGTAGTTAAGTTAACATCTGAGATAAAAGTCTACCTTGTTTTCTGATTACACAAGTCATACCTGGGTTGAAGGAGAAAATAATGTTCAGCAAGTCCTGGTCTCCCCACGTGATGTAGTTTTTATATTTTTGGTACAATGGGTGCAGCATCTCTTCCCAGGTCAAGCCAGCTGGGATCATATTGTTCTGAAATTAAATACATTTCATGTTATAGTGGAGCTGTGGACAAATCACAATGGGCAGATTTTTAGACTAAGCCAAACTGCGACACATAGGACACAAAAGTTTGCAACAATTTTAATTTTGCAACGGATGATCTCTGGACGGCAGGCGTTGAAGTCAAAATAATTCATGCCATTAGACTCGCCTTACCCAATCCTGGGATCTTGTGATTGTGGACTTTTTACATTTCTGATAGATGTAAAACGAGAACGTTTCTAGATAAAGCCAACTTGTCAGGTGACCCCCAGAGGCGAACTATCAGCTGTCATTTTATTACCTATTAACGAATACAAGTATCAATACTTTTTTTTTTGTAATCGATACCAATTACGGATACCTATCGCAACTGTTTTCACTTCAGCTGTCAGCAATGGTACAAAGCATTGAAAAAGTTATTTACAAATGAAATACATTAAACAGAGGAAACATTTGTTCATCCCTTTGATCTGCAGATGAAGAAACAGAAAGATACAAAACAAAACAATGTTTTTATTTTTTTGTGTTTTTAATAAACATTCCTGCTTTTTTTTTTTTTTTTGACAGCTCCAATTACTGGACTTCTTTAACACTTCAGCTGTCAACAGGGGAGAACCACTGAAAAACAAAATGGGAAATAGGGACATGAGGGGCAATTGGGACTTTATATGAAACAACACACTACTACTACTTTTGTAATGTGTTGTCCCTCATGTCCCTATTTCCCATTTTGTTTTTCATATTAGGGATGGAGACCAATGTACTGGTGTCGTGGTCTCATACAAAGTCCCAACCTATTCTTCTTTTCAAGGGGAGAACCACTGACAGCTCAAAGAAGCGAGCCTGAAAGTATCGGTTTCAGGTATCTGTGCATTTGCACGAGTACCGATACTTGTGCAAATACTTGGTATCGGCAACGATACCAATACTAGTATCGGTGCAACCCTAGCTAAGATAAAATGTATCAACCACACTGCGCTCTTCCACCTGGGAACCTACCTTCCTTGACGCGTTTCACCACTCCTGGCTTGCTCACAAGGATGGGAGAAGTCTTCTTCTTCAAACACTCCTGTTTTGCTCACATGAATAGGAGAAGCTCCACTGTTTAATTGGCCAACTTCAGAAAGGTAATTTGCTTTAAGGTGGACTTGTGTTGTATGTATAAAAGTCTTGCCATTCCAGTATGTAACAAGCCGTGATTAAGGCTCTCGCTGAAACGCGTTAGCTCATTCAATGCCACTTTTGTGTAGCCAAAAAACTTGCAACAAGGATTACAGAGTTGCTGGCTCTTTTCCTTCAGATAGAAGTTCCCCAATCCTTGTGAGCAAGCCAGGAGCTGTGTAACACGTCACGGAAGGTTGGTTCCCAGGTGGAGACATGGTTGTATACACTCATTTGTTGACAACTAATACAGCAAAAGGAGCTAAGAGTGGAGTGCGGATGATACATTTTTTTCATATTTTGAAAGGGTAGTGGAGACGGACTCCAGTGTCTGGCACCCAGATTGTCCATGTACAGGAGGGGCGAGTCCTGAGAGGAGCTGTAGATTTGGGTATGTTACCTTACATGGAACAATACTGCACAGGAAAGTTAAAGTGATACTAAACACACCCTGTTTAATGTACATTATTTCTTCTCCTTCTGTATATGGATGATGGCACTGTAATTATTTTGATTAAAAAACAAACAAAAAAAACACCAAGTACCCTTTTTCCTAATCGATATACAGCTGCCACATGATCCAGCTCTTTCCCAGCCTATCTGCAGGGAAACAGTGGCAGGAGCTGTATATATTGTAATTAAATTTTGATTATTTTTTGGAGATAACATGGTGTGGGTGAAATTCTGGCAGTCACAGGCTGTGACACCCCTCCAGACTGTGTATGAGAATAACTGGGAGGTGAAGCATCCATCAATCAAGATATAATACTGTTGTGTTTAGCAGTTAGTGGCCATGAAGGAAGTAGGAGGGAGTGGGCTGTCATTTACCACTCCCATGTGTCTTTATAGTCACATGGGCTGCTCAGATGTGATAAGAGGAAATGCTCAGCAAAAAGCATGTGCATTGCTGCCAACACTGCCCTGCAAAATCCCTAGCTGAATTGGGTACAAGAACAGAAGGGGGAGATAGAGAGCAACAGGATCAACCAAGTTTTTTTGCAGAATTTAATTTAGTTTTTGAATTTCATTTTAGTTTATAATGATGTGGTTTTAGAGACACTTTAAGTTAAATACTTCAGTACTTGTGCTGAGGTAGCTTAAAATAAGTTTCTACCTCTACAAACTCTAAAAGAGACATTGGAAATGGTCTCTACCCTCCAGATGTGACATTGCGCACTTACACATTTGTCATTGCTTCAAGCATGACATTAGGGATTGGGCAACTCCATCTACTTACATGAATTCCCTTCGTCTTATGCAAAAGCATTCTGAGGTGTAGCGCAGGTCGAGAAAAGGGGCCGAAGTCACACTGACATGAGGCTTTCAAATTGTGCGATTTCAGATGAAGTAGAAAAAAAAAATGGATTTTTGGAAATGAGAAACGCTGCAAGTAAGAGTTTTAAGTGATAGTTCACCTCTGGGGGTCACCTGACTTAATTTGTTGGCGTATAATACTCACTTTTTCACCATGAAAATTGGGTGCAAATTGCGTGTGCGTGTTATACGCCAATACTTAAATTTTAGCTGCCTCGGAGAGGACAGGGAAGGAGGCGGGACGAGCGCCGTCAGATTACATAACAGTGAGAATGTTCTGTTTACTTGGCGGCCCCTGTAATAGGAAGTCCAGTCTCCTGGGCCGCCATTGGACCACTGTCCTGCTTATCATAGGAGATTCTCACTGTATGTAATCTGTCGGCACTTGTCCCGCCCCCCTCCTTGTCCCCTCTAGGCTGCAGATGGGCATCGATCAGGCTGCTACATTGATGGCAAGGGCGAGGCTGCATTGATGGCAATGGTGAGGCTGCAGATGGGCATTGATGGCAATGGGGAGGCTGCAGATGGGCATTGATGGCAATGGTGAGGCTGCAGATGGGCATTGATGGCAATGGTGAGGCTGCAGATGGGCATTGATCAGACTGCATTGAGGTCAATGGTGAGGCTGCAGATGGGCATTGATCAGGCTGCATTGAGGTCAATGGTGAGGCTGCATTGATGGCATTGAACAGGCTGCATTGATGAGGCTGCAGATGGGCATTGATCAGGCTGCATTGCTGGCACTGATGAGGCTGCACTAATGGCAATGATAAGGCTGCAAATGGGCATTGATCAGGCTGCATTGATGGCAATGGTGAGGCTGCAGATGGGCACTGACCCTTATTTTGCTTCAGAGTTCCTTTTTTTACATTTTCGTTTTCCTGAAACGTCCCTTTTAAAATGAATGTGCGTGTTATACGGCGATAAATACGCTACTTGATTTTCCTTTTCTCTTCTAATTTTCCAAGTTTGTGGCAGGGTCTCTTTAAAGTTTGGTTGTCCCTTTAAATTTAAAGACCGCGGTGGCACCCAGTTTTGTGATGGATTAACGCCATTATCTCCTATCAGGCACAATCAGGAAGCTATTATCCCGCGTGTCGCAATAAATAACAAGAATGGTGCTAAATTCTGTATGCCTGCCTATTGTTGTCTGGAGACATCCATGTTTCTGCCCATCTCCTTGAGAAGGGACAGCAGTGATCCGGAACGTGGCTGTCACTATGCAGCACCGAGGACCAGCACTAAGCAGAGTGTGATCTACAGTGTGCGGGACATGCTCCATCAGCGGATGTCATTAGGAATTACAGCTCCATTATAGTGATTACTCTGAAGACCTCAAAGAACTCTGCCCCCCGCCCCCCATTACTAAAATGCATGACTGTAAAGGCATCCAGAAGACAAGATAATAGAAGCAAGTATTTGGTGAATGCAAATGAAAAATCTTCAGCTTCATGAGAATGGACCAGTGCTGGGATAAGGCCAATTAGAGCCCAGGGCAAACATGCCAATTCGCACCCCCCCCCCCCCCCAAGATGTATGGGCATTATGCCCCCCCCCCAAAAAAAAGGAGCACTAATCTGCATGCTTACCCTCTAAGCCAAGCTAACCTCAGCACTCCAGCTGTGATGAAACTACAAATCCCATCATGCCTCTGCCTCTAGGAGTCATCCCTGTGATTGTCAGGGTCCTGCAATGCCTCATGGGACTTGTAGTTTCACCACAGCTGGAGGGCCGAGGTTACCTACCCCTGTTCTAAGCAATAATTCTTCCTTCTCCTCCCAGTAAAAATCCAACCCCCTGCTGAAATCTCCCCTCTCCGCACAAATCACCCCTCCACCCCATCCCCACCAAATCTTCTTATTCCACATATGCTCCCAGCAACCCCCCCCCCCCCCCCCCACAGAAAAAAATTCCCCCTTCCTAGCACAAATCCTCTACCCCTAAACCTCCCCTCCAAGGATAAACATCCCTCCCCAATCCTCCATCCTATCACAAATCCTATTTCCCCGCCTAGCACAAATGCCTCCCCCAACATCCCTACTACCACAAATCCCCCTTCTAGGACAAATCCCCTCCCTTCCACCATACTAGCTTTTGTAGGACAACCCCCCCTCCCCCACAAAATTCCCCTTCCTAACACAAATCCTTTTTCCCCATCCCTTGTCTCAACACAAATCCCCCCCCCCCACCCCAAATCACCATCCCTGCCACACTTCCCCATATTTCTCCTCGTGGCACAAATGCTCCCCCACACAAACATTCCTACTACTACAAATCCTCAACCCCCAAAAAAATCCCCTTCCCCTCTACCATATTACCTTTTCTAGGACAACCCCCCCAGCCTAAAAATAAAAAATCACCCTCCTAGCACAAATCCTCTCCCCCCAACACCCCCTTCCAAAAAGATTTCCCCTTCTAGCAAAAATCCCCTCCCTTCTCCATATTACCTTTTGTAGGACAAATTCCCCCTCCTAGCACAAATCGCCCCCCCCCCATCCCTCCTCTCAAAAATTCCCCCTCCTCATGCAAACCCTCTTCCTTAAGTCAACCCTCCAAATCACCGCCCCTAGCACACCTCCCCAAATTTCCCCTCCTAGAACAATTCTTAACTCCTGACACCCCCCCCCCCCAACACAAATACCTGCCTCCCAATCTCCTTTTTGTCCCCCCACACCTCACATGAAACCACAGTGCCCGAGACAGCCACCCTTCCTGCCCACCTCTTGTCCTGGCCCGGGAATGCCCCATTGGGAAAGACTGGGCTATCCACAAAGTAGATGTGCATTTAAAGCGATAGTAAACCACAGTTTTTTTCTTTTTTGTGCCCTGAAAGGTAATGTCATAATGTGCTAGAATGCAGCGCATACTAGCACATTATGTTAAACTTACCTGGAAACAAAGACTCCAGCGCCGCTCTCTCACCGCCGCAGGCACTTCCATCTTCACTCAGTCTTCCTTCTGGGTTCAGGGACTCCGGCTGTGCGAGTGGCCGGACCTGCGATGACGTCACTCCTGTGCATGCGCGTGGAAGCCACGATTTATGGCACAGGACTCTGAACGAACGGCCAGCTTCAGAGCTCTATGCCGGTGATGTCATTGGCTGCATGTGCAGTAAATATCTCCTAACTGGGCACCGATATTTATGGTACCTATAGGTAAGCCTTGATTATAGGCTTACCTATAGGTAAAAGTCAGATGGGAGTTTACTCCCACTTTAAAATATTAAACCCAAAAGCAAACATTTATTACATTGCAGCTTACCAGTTCTTACATGTGATGGCTGCATTAGTTTTCTTTTTAAGGCTTTTTTTTTAACTGGCGAGCTGGCCAATAAGTCTGTTGTTTTTTTAACAGAACAAGCTGTCCTGCAGATGTAGCAGTTAGAGGGTCGAGACAAATCATATACCACCAACAGGGGTGTCGAATAATGATCAGCTTTTTAGAGCAAAGGAAAGTCAGGTTGGCCGCACATCCGATAAAATCACCTTTATTAATGATTCTTTATAGAAGAACCGTCTCCGCAAAACAGATTGGGGAATACAGCAAATCCAGCTAACATGTTTCACGCTCAATCAGCGCTTAATCATAACTCCTAGAGCTATGATTAAGCTCTGATTGAGCGTGAAACGTGTTAGCTGGGTTTGCTGTATTCCCCATTATGTTTCCTGGAGTTGTTTTTTTTTTTATATATCATTACTAAAAGGTGATTTTATCGGATGCGTGGCCAACCAGACTTTCCTTCACTCCATTAAGACTGCTGCAGACAGAGCCAGCACCTGCTAGTGTGAGCGGTGGTGAGACAGGGACTGACCGGAAGTGGCGTTTTGTTTTCTCAATAATCAGCTTTTATTTGTGGTTAAACCACAGATGTCAAACACAAGGTTCGTAGGCTGAATCCGGCCTGCCAGGCCATTTCATGTCACCCTCGCACCCAGGAGGAAGTGGAAGTGAGATGTGAACAGCTAGCGAAAGAGAGCTGAATCCTGCACTGTATGCAGCGCACCCCTGAACCCTGCACTCTGTACGCAGCGCACCCCTGAACCCTGCACTCTGTACGCAGCGCACCCCTGAACCCTGCACTCTGTACGCAGCGCACCCCTGAACCCTGCACTCTGTACGCAGCGCACCCCTGAACCCTGCACTCTGTACGCAGCGCACCCCTGAACCCTGCACTCTGTACGCAGCGCACCCCTGAACCCTGCACTCTGTACGCAGCGCACCCCTGAACCCTGCACTCTGTACGCAGCACACCCTGAACCCTGCACTCTGTAGATAGCGCACCCCTGATCTCTGCACTTTGTACGCAGCGCACCCCTGAACCCTGCACTCTGTACGCAGCGCACCCCTGAACCCTGCACTCTGTACGCAGCGCACCCCTGAACCCTGCACTCTGTACGCAGCGCACCCCTGAACCCTGCACTCTGTACGCAGCGCACCCCTGAACCCTGCACTCTGTACGCAGCGCACCCCTGAACCCTGCACTCTGTACGCAGCGCACCCCTGAACCCTGCACTCTGTACGCAGCGCACCCCTGAACCCTGCACTCTGTACGCAGCGCACCCCTGAACCCTGCACTCTGTACGCAGCGCACCCTGAACCCTGCACTCTGTAGATAGCGCACCCCTGATCTCTGCACTTTGTACGCAGCGCACCCCTGAACTCTGCACGCAGAGTGTTTTTGGCATGTTTTTATTCCCATAGAAATGAATGGAATCGTGTCATTCGTGTGGTTTTGTGCGCAGTCGCACGTTTTTCTGCTCAAAAAATATACAAATAACTAAAAATCATCATAAATAAACAATATGTAATATTACATAAATAAATAATAATTAACCCCAACCTTAAAAATATAAAATTATTATTACATAATAATAATAATAATAATAATAATAATAATAATAATAATAATAATAATAAACACCCAAACCCGAACAAAAAAAACCTAAAAATAATATTATTTTTTAATAATCTTTTTTTTTTAAAGGTTAGGAGTAAATATTTATTTGTTATTACTTAGTATTCATCTATTGTATGTATTATTTATGAAGTAGTAGTAACACCCTAAAGAAAAAAAAGAAAAAAGAAAAAATAACCTTACAGCGGAGTTCCACCCAGAAATGGAACTTCCACTGATCTGGTTCTTCCCCTACTCCGGTGTCACATTTAGCACCTTTCAGGGGGAGCAGATAGTGGCTAATACAGGTATTTGCTCTGCCCAGAAAAGTGTCTATATTTTAAAAGTCAGCAGCTGCAGTATTTGTAGCTGCTGACTTTTATTTATTTTTTTCGACGGAACTCCGCTTTAACTCTAACCCCTTACCCTAACGAAAAAAAAACAATAATAAATTAATAATAATAAAAAATAAATAAAAGCTAATGGAAAAGCTATAAAAGCTGAAATACCTAGCAACAAATGATGCAACAGATAATAGTTTTCTCTATTGATTAATTAAAAAAACCGCTGCATAAAAACCATACAAAAAAAGCCGGAAAACCGCTCAAGTGCGCTCAGGTGTGTCCGCAGCCTAAAACGGGACTGGGGCAGGGGGCAGCGGCTGCTACTCTGCTGCTAAGAGAAAAATTGGCTTCTGATCAGCTTGTAAATGCCAGTGCTGACCGGTGGGGGTCTTCTACATGTAAACTCCAAGCAGATATCAAACCCCTATAAACCACTAAAATAAAAAATGTAATTATGTATACCTGAACATAAAACTTTATTTTTAGTTGTGGATGGGGTAGGTAAGGTTTGGTTATTTTAGTATGTATGGACACAACCTGTTGAGAACTTATGGAAAAAAAAGAGCAAAGCGTCCGGTTCCTGATTAAGAAGTGGTAGAAAGAATGAAAGATATCTAGCAGATCAAAGATTGAAGCATAAACCCACAGATTAAAGTAGAACTATAGGCAAAACTTTTTTTTTTTTTTCAGTAAGGGAGGGTTATAACCCGTCAGATTATTTTTCGCCATCTCTGTCCCATTGGGGAGATTTCCCTTCACTTCCTGTCCCATAGCCAAACAGGAAATGAGAGGAAATCCCTGTAAATCAAAAGGAATTCCTTGGGGACCCCCAGGTCACCAGAACTAGTGTCCCCATTGGAAAATTTCCCCTCTATTACTTTTCCGGGTACAACCCAAAATGTGGGCTTTTCTTTTACTTTTAATGAGAATAGTAAACAGAACATATAGAGAGGGTGAATCTCCCTAATGAGGACACAGACATCAATAAAAATAGACAGGCGTTCTAATCTCTCTCAACTCTATTCAAAATGAAAAAAAGTTTTGCCTTTAGTTATACTTTAATATTCCAGATACAATTTGATTCCTGTATAGCAGGGATATGCAATTAGCGGACCTCCAGCTGTTGCAGAACTACAAGTCCCATCAGGCATAGCAAGACTGACAGCCACAAGCATGACACCCAGAGGCAGAGGCATGATGGGACTTGTAGTTTTGCAACAGCTGGTGGTCCACCAATTGCATATCCCTGCTGTATAGGGTCAATCAGAAGATCAAACTGGTTCAGCTGCCAAAACCAGCTACTGACGAGGCCTGTGCTTGTTATTACACTGGTGCATATGCCAATCTCAGTTTCAGTCCATATACACCATTCCCCATTTAAAGCTTTGATGAAACTGCCGAAACGCGTCACATTCCTCTCCTTAATCTTTTATATGACCCTATACAAGAAAAAGATCTGCTGTTTTGCAATACAAACCAAGAAAGCTATGGGAATCCCTTGGGGAGTAGAAGCTACCATCCCATTAACCAGACAACTTGTACCGATAACATTATTCTGTACAATGGCAACATCACCACCCTTGTGTCCAGCTCCACCTATCTACTTTCCGAGGGCAGTATCTCCCCTACAAACCATACATCTAAAGCTGGCCGTATACGGATTGAATTCCTGCTAAACCTGCTGAATTTTGACCCATCTATGGGCAGGCTGGTTGTACTGAGGTTCATCTACTGATCGACTTCAGTACAACCAGCCTGTCAGGGTTTTTTTTTTTTTTTTTCAATCAGCAGTGAACATTGTATTCTGATGGCTGAGAAACCCCAGCGCTGTCGGAACACCATAGCGGTGAGGTATTCCCCCCATCAACACTGAATGTGTTGATGGAGGAATCAAGCAATTACGTATGGCCTGCCTTAGAAAGCTGATTTTGATAAGGTTACAGGCCTCAGATATGTTAATGAGTTGAGGCAGCCAACAAAGCCCCCAGAAAAGCCTCATATTGTAGTTTGTCCATTATTTTCTGCATTCAACTGATTATTATATTATTAGCTTCCTCTACAAGACCTCTTATGTTCTCACATGCCTTTCTGAAATGCTCATCCCTTGTTCCTAAATTACTATTCTACAGATCTCCCCACCCTACTCCCCTCTGAGATGGCCATATCAAGCTCACTCATCCATTTTAGGTACATTATAACACCAGATCGGGATGCACTATTTAAGTCTCTGATTTATTCCCACATTTTAGTGCACAGTTTTTTTTTTGTTTTGTTTTTTTATAATATTTTACCTTGAACTGCTGCTTCCTGATGCGAGTCAGATTCATTAGCATGACCCCCGAGTTGACCCCAGTTGTACCATAGAAAGGGTGACGAGCAAAG
>NW_027507785.1:69460323-69563225 GCF_037356315.1 Lithobates pipiens
ATTTTACGCAATTTTTTTTGGTGGCAACACCACTTTAACTCAACTCATGGTAGTTGCATGAGTCTGTTAATTGAGTCAGGGTTTCGATCCAAATCAGGCTGGAAGGCTCTACAGACCAGGCCTCTTGTACCTCCCCATAGTGCTAGAAACTTGGAGAAGTTTCTAGAAGCTAGTGAATGGAGGCTGGGAGGTCCTGATCTGTATACTTGGGAGAATCTGGCCAATCCCCAAGGCAGAAGGCCCTGATGTAAATAAAGCATTTCCCCGTTTTGCCTAGTAACACTGTCACTGATGACAGCTCCCTGTAATCGGGAACGGTGATCAGTGTCATGTCACACATAGCCCCAATAGTTAGGATCAATCCCTAGGACACACTTACAGCGCCATCTAGTGGTTAACCCATTCACTGGCAGTCACATTTACACAGTAATCAATGCATTTTTAATCGCACTGATCGCTGTATAATTGTGAATGGTCCCAAAATATCGCTAAAAGTGTCTGATCTCTCCGCCATAATGTCGCAGTCACAATAAAAAAATAAAATAAAAAATAAATAAATAAATCGCTGATCACCGCCATAACTAGTAAAAAATACTTTTTAATAAAAATGCCATAAAACTACCCCCTATTTTATCGACGCTATAGCTTTTGTGCAAACCAATCAATAAATGCTTATTGCAATTTTTATTTACCAAAAATACGTATCGGCCGAAATTGAGGAAAAAAAAATATGTTTTTTTTTAATATATTTTTTGTGGATATTTATTATAGCAAAAAGTAAAAAATAATGCACTTTTTTTCAAAATCCTCGCTATTTTTTTGTTTACAGCGCAAAAAATAAAAACCGCAGAGGTGATCAAATACCACCAAAAGAAAGCTCTATTTGTGGGGAAAAAAGGACATCAATTTTGTTAGGGAGCCACTTCGCACGACCGCACAATTGTCAGTTAAAGCGACGCAGTGCCGAATCGCAAAAAGTGCTCTGGTCTTTTGCCAGGAAAATGGTCCGGGCTTAAGTGGTTAAAAGGTGCCGCAACTGAAAAAAAAGGCTGACAAGTGCTGCTCTAGTTCTCGGGGATCACTGTACGGCCCCTAAGTAGCTCCAGAAACTTTTGGCTTGTGGTGCCATTGATTGTTAATGGCATCCCAAGCACGGGTAGCAGACGTGCATCTAAACGCGCTACAAATCGGGCAAAAAAATGTGCACTGGGAAACCAAAAGAAAAAACGGCACCACAAGCCATTGAGTTTTTCTTTTGGTTTCCCAGTGCACATTTTTGCCCGATTGTAGCGCGTTTAGATGCACGTCTGCTACCCGTGCATGGGATTCCATTAACATTTAATGGCACCACAAGCGAGACCTGCGATTGCAGTGCGTTTAGAAAATGCATGGTAACACATTTTTTGTGCGTTTTTTTGCAGGTTTAGGAAATGTGCAGGTGCGAATGCAGCATAAATGAAAGAATTACAGCGGAAAGATCCCCCCACTGAGGTCCCCAAGAAACAGAATAAGCCAGTGGCCACCTGTTACCGGAATATCGCTTTTGGCTAGACGGACTCTTTATTTCTACAGTGGAGTCTAATGTGGTGGAAAGTTATGCGAGGCCGGTAGGATCTGTAATCCTGGGCCGCTGGAAGAGAACAGGTGTGACAACTCTCTACCCTCCAGGCTGGCCTCCGGTGTTTGGGGGGGGGGGGGGGGGGGGGGCACTGCTCCCCTCCGCCTGGGAATTACTAATACACACACAGCACACAAGAGTCACTCTGCGGACTTTCACACGGTTCAGGGTTACTTCTCCATACCTCCCAACATTCTGAGATGAGAATGAGGGACATCTACTAGCAAATGTATGTAGGCATAGGACACGCCCCCTGCCACACCCCCTTAAAGGAGAAATAACCAAAACAAAAAAAAGGTTAATTAAATCCACAAGTGCTTTTTTTTACCACTACTATTCCTTTATATTGCCTTTTAAAATTTACAAATGCAGCCATTTAAAAAACGGATGAAAGGTTTAGCACCTGAGAGCTAAAATTGCTGAAGAGCTGAATTTTATATTACAGCTTTATACAGTATCTCACAAAAGTGAGTACACCCCTCACATTTTTGTAAATATTTTATTCTATCTTTTCATGTGACAACACTGAAGAAATGACACTTTGCTACAATGTAAAGTAGTGAGTGTGCAGCTTGTATAACAGTGTAGATTTGCTGTCCCTTCAAAATAACTCAACACACAGCCATTAATGTCTAAACCGCTGGCAACAAAAGTGAGTACACCCCCGTAGTGAAAATGTCCAAATTGGGCCCAATTAGCTATTTTCCTAAAACATTTTTTTTTCTGCCAGTGAATACCTTATGCAGCCCACTTCCCGATTCTTGTTTGGTCATTGGCCTAGGCTTATGACATCATGCACAGCTCTCTCTCTCTTACTCTTGTGAGAGTTTGCCAGGAAGGGAGGAGGGATGAGTCATAAGAGGGTCAATGAGAGCTGCAGAGCTGGAGGTGTGCCTCTTTGTAAATCCAGGAATTGAACAGGCAGCAGCTTCAGCTGCCCACAGTTAAAATGGTTGCAGCCAGACTCAGTGGAGGGAGATTTCTGCAGCATATTTGGCAATTACAGAATTACAGTATATAAATATGGAAAGTGATTGGAGGGAAGCTTCAGAATGGCAAAGATGTTTTTATTACAAAATTATGTGAGCAAAATGCAGTTCCTCTTTATCGTCAGAAAAGTGGCGCAGTAGCTTCATTGAATCCTCCCCATAGTGTTCTTTATGTGCAGGGGATAAATACGCAGCACATTTGCAAGTTTATGCATCCTGGTATTTTTAAAGAAAAAAAAAAAGGGACATTTCCTTTAACCACTTCAGCCCCAGAAGGTTTTACCCCCTTGCTGGCCTGGCCATCGTTTGAAATACGGCCGGCACTGTGTTAAACTAACTGACAATTGTGCAGTCATGCAACACCGTACCCAAATAAAATTGATGTTTTTTTTCCCCCACAAATAGAGTTTTCTTTTGGTGGTATTTGATCACCTCTGTGGCCTTTATTTTTTGTGCTATAAACAAAAAAATAGAAGACATCTGATTAGCAGGAACACAAGATCGCTCTCTCCCTCTCTGACAGACCGACGGTCTGCCTTGTTAACATAGACAAACCGCCATTCTGTCTCTTCAGCGAACGATCGCGGGTAGCCCTCTGACTGGCTCCCACTGTGTCCAATCAGAGCCCATGGAAGTAATCACGTACAGGTACGCAATTTTGCGCTAAAGGGCCGCCCTGTCACAGTGTATGTACATGGTGTCCTTAAAGTGGTTGTAAACCCGAAAAAAAAAAGACAAAGGCATTATGAGCTAGTATGCATTACATACTAGCTCATTATGAAAAACTTATCTTAGATCAAAGCCATTGCGGTGGTCCCCGTACACTGCTGTGAACCGCAAAATGTCTCCCAGAGTTATTTCCAGGTTCTCGGGCTCCGGCGCTGTGATTGGCCAAAGCCGCGATGACGTCACTCCCACGGCTGTCTCTGAGCCTGTGAGAAGGTAAAGAGCTGGGGGCCAACTGCTCTCATGCACATTGCTGGATCAAGATAGGGCTCAGGTAAGTATAAGGGGGGTTGGGTGGGGAGGCTGCCCAGAGATGTTTTACCCTAATTCAGAGAAGGTAAATCTTCAGCCTTTACAACCACTTTAAATATACTACACTAAATGCACTTTACCTCTTTGCACGTCCATTCAAAATCATTACTAATATCCTTAAAACTTACAGCGTATGGTAAGTTATAACCTACATTACTGTGCATGTCCTTCTCAGGACTTTCTGGGTTTCAGACAAGTTTATCAAACGTTAAGGCAGGTCTGCAAGCCATGCACGTAGCAAGGCAAAATACAATTTTAAACAGAAAAACATATGCCAGCCAGCCAGGAGAGCTTAAATAACACATAAAATGAATTCCTGGCTGGAAGGAGACTGAAAAATGCATAAGAATCAAAGACAAGCTGGCCAGATGCGGAAAGGATATTAACGTCTGAATGCAATATAATGATTCTTACCGGAAGAAAAAGTCTCTGAGCTGCGCAGGGCTTGAATAATTTCTTCCATTCCTGAGCGTTTCCAACCGAAAACGTGATTGGATAGATCTTGTATTCAAACCTCCTGGATAACTGACGGGGCCATTCCCTGAGCTGCAGGAGAAAAAAACATAAAAGAGAGGAAAAAAGATTGACACAAACTGCAGCAAGTCAAGTTAGGAAATGTATGGCGTTTTTTTTTTTTTTTTTATTATTATTTCGATTTACAGGACTAAGAAGATGATTATTTTTCATTTTTAGGCAAGTATGAAATATAACACAGAAATATTTTATGATTACTATTTCTACACAGCTGGTGCAGCTGTTGGCTCCTTTTCACATGCTTACCAGGTTATCCTTAAAGAGACCCTGTCACCTTGAGATGACCTCCAAAAGGGTCAAAGGTCAGCAGGCGTTTCCCGGTTACGGGAAAAGGGCATGGGGTTATTTAACCACTTGCCGACCACGCTATAGCTGAATGACGGCTACAGCGCGACTGGCCAGTTCTGGGAGGGCGTCATACGACGTCCTATTGTTATTGTGTCTACTGCGGGTTGCGGGCAGCGCCCTCTGTGATAGCTGTGTCCTTGAGACACAGCTGATCAGGATCACAGATCAGGATAAAGGGCCAATCACAGCGGCCCTTTACCATGAGATCAGCTGTGTCCAATCACAGCTGATCACGATGTAAACACAAGCCGGTTATTGGATTTCCTTTTCTCATGCTGACAGCGCGAGGAGAGGAGAGCCGATAACCGCCTTGTTTGAAAGGGACATCTACACTGATGATCAGTGTCCCAATTACCAGTGCAGTCCCAACAGTGCCCACCAGAGCTGGCAATCAGTGCCCACCAGTGCCTCCTCATCAGTGTCACCTATCAGTGCTGCCTACCAGTGCAGTCTCATCATTGCCTCATCAGTGCCCATCAGTGCAGCCAGTTTTTTTTTTTTTTGGTCTTTTTTAATTTATTTAGCAAAAAATAAAAACCCAGTGGTGACTAAATACCACCAAAAGAAAGCTCCATTTGTGTGGAAAAAAATGATAAAAATTTCTTATAGGTACAGTGTAGCATGACCTTGCATTCGTCATTCAAAGTGTGACAGCGCTGAAATTTGGCCTGGGCAGGAAGGGGGTAAAAGTGACCAGTAGACAAGTGGTTAAAGCTAAACTCCAAAAGGAACAGAAAGTACCCCTGCAGTGGAGCCCCTCATGCACTGCAAGGGTTAAATGCTTAAAGTAAAAACCGACACTGTATCTGAGCACCACAAACTGAGAATGCGACTTACTTTGTTCTTAGGCCGCTGTATCAGAGAGAAGGGGACCGGAAACCACCCACAGGCCGCTGCTTCAGAAAGAATGGGACCAGAACCACCCACAGGCCGCTGCTTCAGAGAGAAGTGGAACGGAACCACCCACAGGCCGCTGCTTCAGAGAGAAGTGGAACGGAACCACCCACAGGCCGCTGCTTCAGAGAGAAGTGGAATGGAACCACCCACAGGCCGCTGCTTCAGAGAGAAGAAGACCGGAACCACCCACAGGCTGGAGCTTTTTGGAAAAGGAGTACAGTGCTGGGACAGGGATTAGGGTAAGTGACAAAGTATCTTCGTCATTCCTTTAGAAATAATGAGCATTTACCCTTGCAGTGCAGGGGGGTCCAACTGTAAGGGTATTTTTGTGTTCCAGCCTGGAGTTCATTTATAAAGTCTCACTTTTACAGAGCTCCCCTGCTGATCCTTTTCAGATGGCTGCTGGATCAAAACACTCGGACGGACAATAGTATGAGACTTTCTCCTATGATGTGGTGCTCAGGCCCAACAGCCAATCACATGAAGGAAAGACTGACATCACTGTTCCCTGTAAGCCCCAACACCAACCATGTTGCACTGGCAGCCAAAGAAGAAGGAGCAGCACTGTACCGATTGGAAATCTGTAGGTGGCACATGAAGATAGCAGGCACCATGATGCAAATTCTAAACCCATCCTGCATTTAAATTTTTTATCGAAAGCAGACAATTCCACAAAATTGGTAACTATGTACCCAACAACCCAGATAAGCTTCTTTTTCACCAACCTTCCTTTCAAATTCTGGTTTTAATTCGTCTTCTGCAAAGATGTGAAATCGAAGCTTCTTCACACTGAAGAGCACAGCAGATTTTAGCATGGTCACCGTCTCCTCTACACGATCCCCACATGCCACCACAGCAAGATGCATCCATTCTACGGGGACAGGAACTTTCTGTTTTTGCTCGGGAACTCTGCAGAAAGAAAGAAAATGTACCAGTTAATAGAAGTTCTATTTAATTGGACTATATACACATCCCTCTTTATCTCCGCCATGCAGGGGGTAGGCAACCTTTCAGAGGTTGAGATCTACCTGAACAACATAAAGGAAAGCAAGGATAAACAGTAGTGTCCTCTTGTCCCCCTTCACATCTACCCCCACAGTAGTGTCGTTTGCCCCCCTTCATATCACCTCCCACAGTAGTGTCTTATGCTCCCCCCATAGCAGTGTCCTCTGTCCCCCTTCCCCCACAGCAGTGTTCTGTACCCCCCCCCCCCCCACAGTGTCCTCTGCCCCCTTTCACATTACCTCCCCCCTCACTGTAGTGTCCTCTGCCCCCCTTCCCCCACAGTAGTGTCCATTTACCCCCCTTCATATCACCTCCCAATACATTTTAGGAACTCCCCGAGACCTTAAAATTATTTCAAAGATTTCTTTGGGCGTAAAAAGATTGAGAAAGACTGCCCCGAAGTATATTACTATTCCTAGAGAACCGAACATGCTACTAGGGCTGAAACAACTAATCAATTATGAAATTAATCGATTACTATTTTCATAATCAATTAATTAAAACTAAAATGAGCCCTTTATAGTACAAAAAGAGCAAATAATCGCTACGGTATATATTACTTCCACAGTTCTACAGTAAAAAAAAATAATAATAATAATAAACCCCTTACAGTAGTGATAATTTGCTTTTTTTGTACTATTTTTTTTACTATATATATATATATATATATAAAAAAATTAGGTTTCGCCTAGAGCAGTGATGGCGAACCTTGGCACTCCAGATGTTTTGGAACTACATTTCCCATGATGCTCAACTACACTACAGAGTGCATAGAGTGCATGAGCATCATGGGTAATGTAGTTCCAAAACATCTGGAGTGCCAAGGTTCACCATCACTGGCCTAGTGTGTCAAAAATCCTTGCACCAGCCCTGGACTGTAGTGCAAATCTGCAAAATGCATAAAGCACTACAAAATCCCTAGGTGTGAATCGAGCCTTAGGCTGGATTCACACCTATGGCATTTTTAGTGCTTTTTGCATTTTGCAGATTTGCACTACAGAACGTGTTCCATAGGAAACCATGTTAAATGAAATGTAGTGCAAATCTGCAAAATGCAAAAAGCACTAAAACTGCATAGGTGTGAATCCAGCCTAATAGTATATACCAGTGATGGTGAACCTTGGCACCCCTGATGCTTTGGAACTACATTTCCCATGATGCTCCTCTACACTGCAGCGTGCCAGAGCATCCTGGGAAATGTAGTTCCAAAACATCTGGGGTGCCAAGGTTCGCCATCAATGGTATATACAGTATATCTCTCCTCTAATAGTATATACAGTATATCTCCTCTAACAGTATATACAGTATATCTCTTCTGTCTGTTATTCTCAGAGTGGATTCGATATTTTGCTCCCTAACCATATAGTTGGTTATTTATATTTACCACTGCATAGAGATATTGAAGAATGGATTGTTTTTTTTTTTTAAACTTTACATATTAACTAAATTTTACACCACACTGTTTAAGGTTATTAACTGATCGATTAATCGGAACAATAAATTATGAAAATAATCATTAGTTGCAGCCCTACATGCTACTAACCAGAAATGATCTGCACAGCTTACAGGTTTCATGGGTTAAAAAGCCTTACCCTGTTCCTCCCACCTTTAAATCTTCTCAACTTTGCCAGGCTTTGAAGCTGTTGACCCAGGGAGCTATGCATACCAGAGAAGCACTGGATTTCAAGCCCCCAAGGAGCCAAAATGCAAAAGGAATTCGACATGTTGGCACCTGAAGGTGCTTGCCATAGGCTAAAGCCACTATATACATTGCAATAGTGAAACTTCAGGCTTAGCTTACTGCGTATCTATAGTCAAGCCCATGTTATTTTAACCACTTAAAGGGATTGTAAAGTAAAATTTTTTATTTTTTTAAAATAACAAACATGTTATACTTACCTCCACTGTGCAGCTCGTTTTGAACAGAGTGGCCCCGAACCTGCTCTTCTGGGGTCCCTCGGTGGCTGTCTCTGCTTCCTCCCGCAGGTACTTCTCACGTTCAGCTCCCTCGCATGGTGAGAAGCACCTGCAGGCGCACTCCCGTGATACAGCCGATAGCTATAGCCGCTCGCTGTATCACACGGCCCCGCCCCCGGCGCGCTGCGTCATCGGATGTGATTGACAGCAGCGTGAGCCAATGGCTGCGCTGCTTTCAATCCATCCACTCCAGCCAATCAGCGGCCATGCTGAGCAGCGAAGAGGATGGCGGGGGCGAGCGCAGGATTTTCGAGGGGTCAGGTAAGTAAAACGAGGGGACTGGGGGCGCCGGCAGTGTGAGATGTTTTTACCTTTACAACCCCTTTAAGGACCAGGCCTCTTTTAGAGATTTGCTGTTTACAAGTTAAAAACATATTTTTTTTGCTAACCCCCAACCAACTTTTTTTTTTAACACCCTAGAGAATAAAATGGTGGTCGTTGCAATACTTTCAGTCACACCATATTTGCGCAGTGGTCTTACAAGCGCACTTTTTTTTAAATTAAAAAATAAGACAACAGTAAAGTTAGCCCAATTTTTTTTTTATATTGTGACAGATAAAGTAACGCCGAGTAAATTGATATGCAGCATGGCACTCTTCCAAATTGCACACGCTCGTGGAATGGCGACAAACTTACCCTCAAAAATCTCCATAGGTGACGTTTAAAAAATTCTGCAGGTTGCATGCTTTGAGTTACAGAGGAGGTCTAAGGCTAGAATTATTGCTCTTGTTCTAATGATCGCGGCGATACCTCACATGTGTGGTTTGGTTTAAACACCGTTTTCATATGCAGGTGCTACTCACGTATGCGTTGGCTTCTGCGCGCGAGCTCAGCAGGACGAGGAGTGTTTAAAAAAAAAAATTTCTTACTTATTTTAACTTTTATTTTTTACACTGTTCTTTAAAAAAAGAAAAAATGGTGTCACTTTTATTCCTATTACAAGGAATGTAAACATCCCTTGTAATAGAAAAAAGACCTCAGATCTCATATTTATACTAAAATGCAATAAATAAAAAAAAATTTAAGAGCCCTTTAAAAAAAAGGGTGCTTTAAGAGCTATGGGCAGAAGTGACATTTTGACATCGCTTCCGCCCCGCAATGGTATGGCGACGGATGGGGCCATCTTCCTTTCACTCGTCTCCATACCCAGCATGAGAAAGAATTCCGATCGCCTCCGTCACTGCTGCTGGCTCCGGTAAGCGGTGGAGGGCACCGTAGTGCGGCGGGAGGGGGACCACTCTCCCGCTGTCGATAAAAGTGATCTTTTGGCGAATCCGCCACAGAGACCACCATTATTGGAAACCGGACCACTGGCCAAAAAAGAGGATACCGGGGTTATGGCGGCTAGCCATAACAACAATATTCCTCTTCAAAGTTAGGACGTATATCATCATGCGGCGGTCCGAAAGCGGATAATCTTGGAAACCGTAAGGCCGAGTTGTCAGGTTCTTAACGGAGAGAATTATTCTCTCCGTTTGTTCAGGTGACGACCGTTATTGAGACAGAAAATTGTAAAATATTCAAAAAAGTCACCGGAGGAAGCAGGTGAGAGGAAATCTTCCAATGGGGACTAACAAAAAACTATCATTAGCTAAAAATGTTTTGGCTGCATATATACTTTAATCTTAAAGGGATTGTTAAGGGATTTTTTTTTTTTTTAAATAACAAACATGTTATACTTACTTCCACCGTGCAGCTCGTTTTGCACAGAGTGGCCCCGATCCTGCTCTTCTGGGGTCCCTCGGCAGCTGTCTCGGCTTCCCCCCGCAAGTACTTCTCAGGTTCATGCGAGCTCCCTCACATGGTGAGAAGTGCTTGCGGGCGCGCTCCCATGATACAGCCGGTGGCTATAGCCGCTCACTGTATCACTCGGCACGCCGCGTCACTGAATGTGATTGACAGCAGCGCGAGCCAATGGCTGCGCTGCGTTCAATCCATCCACTTTAGCCAATCAACGGGCAGGCTGAGCGGCAAAGAGGATGTCGGAGGTGAGCGCGGGACTTTTGAGGGGTCAGGTAAGTAAAACGGGGAGGCCGACACTGTCAGATGTTTTTTTCACCTTAATGCATAGAATGCATTAAGGTGAAAAAATGTTTACCTTTACAACCCCTTTAATGCAAAACTCCAGCAAAAATACCAAGATGAAAATTAATAGCTCAATAATAGCCAATAAAAAAGCAGCTTTTGTGGCACTATTCACTTTCAATCTGGAGCTTTCCCCAGCAGTACCGATTTTCTTCCACAAGATGTTCTCAGTCTAATAACTAGCAACATTCAACCTACTTCTTCCAAACCCAAACTGTCCAAGACCCGCCCCAGCCTGTGACTGGACAGTGAAATAAGAAGCAGCACAGTGATGAGCTCATCTCTCTGCGACATCATGTTTTCCCACCTTGTTCATTCAGAGAACAATTTGCTTTAAAGTGGTTGTAAGTAAGCCTATAAAGAGGCTTACCTGTAGGTACCTTGAATATCTTCTAAACTTGCACAGTTTAGGAGATATTCAGTATATTTTATGTTTTGACAGGTACCCTTCCCCACTTATAGGAGCCAGTGGTGCCACGCCATGCCTTGGGAAGTCCGGCCCCCCCTCCTCCTTCCTCCTCCGCTGGGCCAGTTAGAAAGAGCAGTGCGCTTCACGCATACGCATTAGGGAACCATTGCGACAAATGGCGGCGGCAGCACCCAAGAGCTGATCCAAAAATAGGCTGGGGTGCCGACATCTCGGGCTCCCTGGACAGGTAAGTGTCCATATATTAAAAGTCAATATGTTGATGGAGGAATCAAACGATTTTTTTTTTCCCTTCAACCCCCGAAAAAAGAAAATTTCTTAA
This sequence comes from Lithobates pipiens, assembly GCF_037356315.1. Taxonomy (NCBI): domain Eukaryota; kingdom Metazoa; phylum Chordata; class Amphibia; order Anura; family Ranidae; genus Lithobates; species Lithobates pipiens. The sequence goes on from NW_027507785.1 coordinate 69,471,564, forward strand.
AGCGGTGTTCCGCCTGTCAGCAGCTACTGACAGGCGGAACACCGCTTTAAGAAATTTTATTTTTTCGGGGTTGAAGGAAAAAAAAATCTTTTGATTCCTCCATCAACATATTGTTGATGGGGGAATCCCTCCTGCTGCACTTTTGTATTTCCTGCTGATGCTGGTTATAGCTGTTGGTGATAATCATACGAAAAGAACCATTCAGGCTGGTTGTACTGAAGTCAATCAGTAGATCGATACAACCAGCCTGCACTTGCGTGGATCAAATATACCCAATGTGTGTTTTGTTTTGGCCTTCAACTACTATACAGCCTAACTTCATAAAAGGTGCAGCTACTCTTCCTCCTACACCACAATTCATCTCATTGTTTTCATCCTCAGACAACAATAGACACGCAACTTCCTCTTCAAGTTGGCAAAAAGTCGCTTTTTTTTCCCTCTGTATTGTATTATCAGTTGACTGAGGAATTACGTTACAAACAGGAAGGAGCCTGAAAAACAACGTTGCATCAAACAGGACACAAAGCAACCCTTCATCTTCAAAGTCAGAAATTTGTGACCAACAAAAGCTACACATAAGTGGGGCAAATACCAAGTACAGTAAAACCTTGGACTGCGAGCAAAGTTTGTCCCGGAAACACACTTGTAATCCAAAGCACTTGTATATCAAAGCAAATTTCCCCATAACTCAAAACGCAGATGATTCGTTCCACGACCATTTATCTATAGGTCTTTCAGTTTATAGTCCATATAAAAAGATCATAGCAATGTGATTGTTGTGTAACCATAAAATGTCCATCCACAAATAGCCACCTCCACAAAGGGAATAGAAGAAAAATCCAGCAGAAGCTACAGAGTATAAAAGAGAAGAGGCACCTCTAAGTGTAGCAATATGGTTACATTTAATTAGGGTACAACATTTAGCAACTCACATGGTTGATGATTAAAAGAGGCACATATAAATATGCAGGCATCCGTGGTAAAGCGGTCCAGATAGAACGTCCTCCTCACCTCCAGCTCTCACCGCTGTCAGTCTGCAATCGTGACCGGGAAGACTACCCTGCAGAAAGCGAGGCTTGAACCACTCATGGCGCGCGGCGTGGAAGGGATGACATCGATGGCGGTGAGGAGGACGGTCTATGTGTACAGCTTTACCCGGGATGCCTGCATACTTAGATGTGCCTGTTTATTATCGTCAACCAAGTGAGTTGCTAAATGTTGTACCTTCATTAAATATAACCATAATGCTACACTTAAAAGGCGCCTCTCTTGTGCATCGGAGACTGGGCTGCAAGGCAGTATTCCAACATGATAACGACCCCAAACACACCTCCAAGACAACCACTGCCTTGCTAAAGAAGCTGAGGGTAAAGGTGATGGCCTGGCCAAGCATGTCTCCAGACCTAAACCCTATTGAGCATCTGTGGAACATCCTCAAATGGAAGGTGGAGGAGCGCAAGGTGTTTAACATCCACCAGCTCTGTGATGTCGTCATGGAGGAGTGGAAGAGGACTCCAGTGGCAACCTGTGAAGCTCTGATGAACTCCATGCCCAAGAGGGTTAAAGGCAGTGCTGGAACATAATGGTGGCCACACAAAATATTGACACTTTGGGCCCAATTTGGACATTTTCATTTAGGGGTGTACTCACTTTTGTTGCCAGAAGTTTAGACATTAATGGCTGTGTGTTGAGTTATTTTGAGGGGACAGCAAATTTACACTGTTATACAAGCTGTACACTCACTACTTTACATTGTAGCAAAGTGTCATTTCTTCAGTGTTGTCACATGAAAAGATAGAATAAAATATTTACAAAAATGTGAGGGGCGTACTCACTTTTGTGAGATACTATAATATAAATATATATATATATATATATATATATATATATATACAGGCACACACACACACACACACACACACACACACATACTCATGTGATTCTGCACTTCCACTTAGGGGTGTGCCGGCGTGTTACTTCTGCTGTGATAACTCACAGCAGAAACTGACCAATGTCTGCAATGGATGTCCGACGACACATGCCGATCGTCGGGCAGAGACACAGAATGGAGCTCTGCCTACGTTAACAAGGGAGAGCTCTGTTCTGCCGGGGGGGGGGGGGGGGGGTAGGGGGAGCAGGGTGCCTCAGATTAGTGCACCATCATTGGTGTCAGTGCAAAAAAAAAAATAGTGCCCCATCATTTGTATCAGTGGATGGAATAGTGCTCCATTATTGGAATTAGTGCCCTATCATTTCTATTAGTGGTGCCAAACTGAAATTTCAGGATACACTTGGCCAAAACTGATATTTTTAAAAAAAAAATTGCTATATTTTTATTACATAAAATTGTATTGTATTCAACTTTTTAATTATCATTGTTAATTTAAATGAATATGAATTTATTGTCAGCCATTATCGGCACCTTTAGTGCAAGAAAAATGCATTCCTTTACATTCTATGTATGTCTTAACACTGATTCATTAACATTCCGTTGTGGTGTTAAAAATCCTGCTTGCTGCATTTTTGGTAGATTAAAAAGAAAACGTACGAAGAACGCACCTCCCCATTGAAACTGCAAGAACGCATTTAAAATCCACTCGTGTTGCATTTTTTATGTAGTTTTTAAGTCACATGACCTATTATGCGTATAATCTAATATGGTGCATTTTTGGCACCATTATTGGAACTTTTTTCTATCGCCGAAACTCTGATAATCCTATTTTTGGTCGATAATTTTCGGCGGCTAAAATTTCGGTGCATCACTAATTTATATCAGTGGGAGGAATGGTTCCCCACTGTTGAGGTCAGTGGAAGGATTGGTGCCACATCAATTGCATCAGCGGGGAAAACAGTGCCTTGCATCAGCGGGAAAAACAGTGCCTTGCATCAGCGGGAAAAACAGTGCCTTGCATCAGCGGGGAAAACAGTGCCTTGCATCAGCGGGGAAAACAGTGCCTTGCATCAGCGGGGAAAACAGTGCCTTGCATGAGCGTGAAAAACAGTGCCTTGCATCAGCGTGAAAAACAGTGCCTTGCATCAGCGTGAAAAACAGTGCCTTGCATCAGCGTGAAAAACAGTGCCTTGCATCAGCGTGAAAAACAGTGCCTTGCATCAGCGTGAAAAACAGTGCCTTGCATCAGCGTGAAAAACAGTACCTTGTATCAGTGGGAGAAACAGTGCCCCATGGGCCGGATAAAGGCAAGCAGTGGGCCACATTTGGGCTGCAGTTTTGGAGATCACTGGTGTAAATGAACACCATAGGAAACAAGGCAAATTGCCTTGACCTTGTGTTGGGACAGCAAATAGTGTGAATGGGCCCTTAGGCTTGGCTCACAACCATACAGTTGCCACCATGTGCCCATTTTTCATGCATTCCTAAGCATAACGTGTAGGTCAGCCCATTTCTATCAATGGTCTGCCCTACCTGTGAGAAATGTAGAAGAGTTGTCCCTCTCTGAAAATGGCACCCTCTGGTTTGGCGCACGTTTTGCAGATGCGTGGGGGCACCATTAAAAATGGATGATACTACTGGGCATCTGCTAAAGTTCAGCATGTCAGGGGGAACGCAGAGTTTGGGCACGTCCCTGACACAAGGGCTGACCCTAGGCTTGGTGGGGCTCCAGAACAAATTTTGAAAGCCTGGTTTTGAGTATTAGTCCCTTTTGGACAGAAGGTATCATTTAGAGAATGAATTCAAGTGGCAGTCACTGGTTTCATGATATATGTTTAATACTCTGTGTTATGTAGAATTACCTTCTGACGGTTTCCCAATTAGCACGCAACGCCAAGTATCAATACGTGTAGAGAAGAGCTTAGGTCTTAATTAAATTCCTGCTTCAGAGGGGTATAAATATTGGATGAGCTCGTTTATGTGAATTAGTATTTACCTTGCAGCTTTTTAGTGTTACACCGTGAATTATTAGAAGGAGCTGTTGGGTGATAAAAGCCATACGCCACGCTACTGGATTAACAACCTGCAGATATTTTCTGAAGGATTGTGCCATCATGCAAAAGGCATCTATTCATAAATAATAGATGCGCTTAAAGAGATCCTATGCTTTGTACATGCAAGCCAAAGCAACTTCACTTTAAATCCAGACTTTGCAGCAGTTTCTATCCCTCACCCCACATCCTGTGCTGGAATTTCCCTAGGTTACAGCCTTTTGTAGTTCCTGTACAGCAAGGCCTGGAGTGTGAGAGAAAGAAGCAGCACAAGGAGCCATTGAGTTCATGTGCTAAAAAGATTTCTGGATTGAAAATGAATATGGTAGCAAAAGCTGTTTTTTTTTTTGTTATTTTATCTTTTAGTGGTATGGAGTTTTATTAGTTTTTTTTTTTACAAAGCTGAATAATACTTGTATAGATTAAAAAGTTGTATAATTGACTAAATTTTTGTCAAACAAACAATTAGTATAGACACAGAAAGGGAGTAAGACATCAAAAAGACAAATAGCTGGACTAAACTTTCTGGATCACCATTTATAAACTACACCGCAGAAAAGACACATGGATGTCCAGTGCGCCCTTTGAATGCCTTTGATCATGCTGTTATTAGATGCGGATCATAGGAAAAATGCACAGAGCTAGCCAGAGTGGCTCTATGCCTTGTGATCACTGTGATAACCAATCACAGTGATCATAAACATAAACACTGACTTTACATTTGAGAGCCCTCCCCTTTCTGTCACAATGGAGGATTGCAGCCTTATTAACCACTTGCTTACTGGGCACTTAAACACCATTCTGCCCAGACCAATTTTCAGCTTTCGGTGCTCTCACACTTTGAATGACAATTACTCAGTCATGCAACACTGTACCCAAATGAATTTTGTGTCCTTTTTTTCCCACAAATAGAGCTTTCTTTTGGTGGTATTTGATCACCTCTGGGGTTTTTATTTTTTGCGCTATAAATGAAAAAAGACCGAACATTTTGAAAAAAAACGCATATTTCTTTGTTTCTGTGACAGAATTATGCAAATTATAAATTTTTCTTCATAAATTTTGGCCACAATTTATACTGCTACATATCTTTGGTAAAAATAACCCAAATTAGTGGATATTATTTGGTCTTTGTGAAAGTTAGAGAGTCTACAAGCTGTGGTGCGAATCGCACAAAATTGATCACATCTGATGTACTGGTGGCCTATCTCTCTTCTTGTGACCCGAACAAGTCAGGAAAGTACAAATACCCCCCAAATGACCCCTTTTTGGAAAGTAGACATTCCAAGGTATTTAGTAAGAGGCATAATGAGCTTTTTGATGTTGTCATTTTTTTCCCACAATTCTTTGCAAAATTAAGATTTTTCATTTTTTTTTTTTTCTCCACAAAATTGTCATTGTAATAGGTTATTTCTCTCACATGGCATGTGTATACCACAAATGACACCCCCCAAAAAATTCTGCTACTCCTCCTGAGTATTACAATACCACATGTGTGGGACTTTTTCACAGCCTGGCCACATAGAGAGGCCCAACATGCAGGTAGCGCCATCATGTGTTCTAGGAACATAAATTACACATCTAACTTGTTGACTATTTATTACACTTTTGAAGCACCAGGACAATGACACGTGACACTGATGACAGATGGCACTGATACGTGGCAATGATGACACTTATACGTGGCACTGATGACAGGTGGCACTGATGACAGGTGGCACTAATATGTGGCACTGATGACACGTGGCACTTATACATGGCACTGAAGACACGTGGCACTTATACGTGCCACCGATGACAGATGGCACTAATACGTGGCACTAATACGTGCCACCGATGACAGATGCCACTAATACATGGCACCGATGACGCGTGACACTGATGACAGATGGCACTGATAAGTGGCATTGATGACACGTGACACTGACAACAGATGGCACGTGACACTGACAGGTGGCACTGATGACAAATGGCACTGATACGTGGCACTGATGACAAATGGCACTGATACGTGGCACTGATGACAGATGGCACTATGTGGCACTGATGACAGGTGGCACTGATGACAGGTGGCACTGGGGGCAGGTGGCACTGACGGCAGGTGGCACTGGGGGCAGGTGGCACTGGGGTGGATGGCACTGGGGGCAGGTAGCACTGGGGTGGATGGCACTTTTTATTTTATTTTTTTACTTTTTTTTTTTTTTTCCTTACTACAAGCAGAACGGCTGCCGCTGCAGCCGTTCATCTCTCCCCTCTCACACTGTCTGTGCGAGGAGGGAGAGCGGCGCTGCGAGATGATCTCATATGTTTACATATGAGATCATCTCCCATTGGACACGCCGATCACGCTGTAAACGGCCGCTGTGATTGGCCGTTTACAGCGATCTGGGTTTGCCTGTCCCCGGGGGACACGGCGAACACAGAACTTCCGCGATGCATCAGGCTGTCCAGGGACGACCACCCGGACGAACGTGCCTGCTCTACGGCCGTCATTCAGCTATAGGGCGGGCGCGAGGTGGTTAAATAGATGAAAGGATGCAGGGAAGTAGAAAGGCAGTAGAGGAAGGCTTGTGAATCATGGTGGGGGGGCTGAAGTGTTACTGACCATCAATGATTGTAGGATGGGGCAACTTTTATGCTACTACTTGGCTTCAGTGGGTGACTTTGTTCATACATCACGGGAGCCTTTGATAAATTACTTGGTGGGTTAGATAGTCACCATCAGGTGACATTGGCAACCCTAATTACAAGACGAGTTCCTCCCCTTTATATCCCCTCCCACATGCAGAGTACCTAATTTTTTTTTCGCCAGTGTCACGTTAAAGATGTGCTAAGAAGAAAGCTCTGTTTGATGCGTGGGCCTAGGTGCTATACAACCGGATCCATGCCTCGGGCCAATAAGCCTAAGATGGATGATACCCGGGCCTCGTGAAAGAAGGAACAAGGTTTTGCCTGTAATGTCTCTCTTTGAGGACTGGGCTCTGGGATCCAGAGCTTTGGTGCACAAAAATTAAGTTGCACGAAAAGTTTTTCTGGCAGAGTCTTCTACAGGTCCAGGGAAGAGGATCCAGTGAATAGGAACCCAGAACCATGAAGGTTGGTGATGGGTGAAGGTTGGATCTGTCTGTTATCAGTAGTTTCCTGCAGTGGGGATAAGGCAAGTGAAGACAATCCTTAGTATACCCCTTATGGATTATCTTCTTTTCTTGAGTAGTTTGCAAGTCTTACCTGGTTTCCGCTACTAGAGGGAGTAAGAGACAAACCTGGTGTATACTTACATGCCATCCAGGATACACGCTCAGTGAAGCTGGTCTGAGAAGGCGCTCACCTCCTCCGTTGCAGGCTCTGCCAGATGAAAGGGGTAGTCCTCGGGTGCTCTCCTTTCTCCCCCCTCACTGCCGCCATGACGGTCCTGGGGGATTTTGGCGGGGAAGGAGGGGGCGTGGTTGCGGTGCCATGCACAGCGCACCATTGAGCAGGCGCAAGGCGGCTATGATTTTAAGCCCAGAACGCCGGAGCCCCTGTAAGCGGTTTGACACAGAGCTGCAGGCAGCAAGCATCTCAGTGGATTCGGATCCAGGCATACCTAAGACACCTACTCAGAATCAGGTTGGGCAGACTGAGCTAATGTTAATATTGTAAGACTAAGGCAGAACAGTGATTGCATTTGTACTAGTACCTCTGCTTTGGCAACTTAGGACTAGGTCTCCCCGTAAGAGGGCTTCAGGGGCAGGTAGAGCTGCACGATTCTGGCTAAAATGAGAATCATAATTTTTTTGGCTTAGAGGATAGATCACGATTCTCACAGCGTAACATCATCTTTCACATTAAAACATAAAAAAAAATTGGGCTCATTTTACTGTTTCTTTTTTTTTTAATGCATTGAAGTTTATTTTTTCCCAAAAAATTGCATTTGAAAGACCGCTGGGCAAATACAGTGTGCCATAAAATATTGCAGCAATTGACATTTTATTCCCTAGGGTCTCTGCTAAAATATATATAATGTTTGGGGGTTCCACGTAATTTTCTAGCAAAAAAGTTTGATTTTAATTTAAAGCGGAGGTCCACCCTAAAGTAGACCTTCCGCTCATTGGAATCCTCCCCCCCTCCGGCGCCACAAATGGCACCTTTCAGGGGGGAGGGGGTGCAGGTACCTGTACAGTACAGGTATCTGCACCCACTTCCGGCGTAGATTCTGCAGAAGGTACGCCCCTTTCCGCAGAATCTACGCCCCTTTCCAAAAGTCCCCCGCTGCCTGCTGGGAAACACACAGATCCCAGAGACAGCGGGGACCATCCTTATTGCGCAGCGCGACTCGCGCATGCACAGTAGGGAACCGGGAAATGAAGCCGAAAGGCTCCACTTCCTGATTCCCATACCCAAGATGGCGGCGGCAGCACCCGAGAGACGATCGAGAGATCGGCTTCGGGTGCCGACATCGCGGGCGCGCTGGGCGGGTAAGTGACATTATTTAAAAAAAGTCAGCAGCTGCAGTATTTGTAGCTGCTGGCTTTAAAAAAAAAAAAAACGGCGGACTCCCGCTTTAAGAAACAAGTGCCAGAAAAGGATTTAGACTTTAGTGATTAAACTTCCCGCATTTACCCCTTGTTTAAAAACTTGGCAGACTGCCTGAATTTTTTTTTCACACAGAAGTTTATCCCTTTGATCTAAGAAGGAAGGTTTAGTTACAATGTTTCATGTTAAAAACTTGGCAGACTGCCCAGATGTTTTCTTTTGACAGCTGAGTGAGCAGATAAGTCTCTGGACTTGTTATATGAAAGAATTGTCAAACTCTGCATTATAGATCATCAGGGGGGTTGAATCAAGATCACAATTTTTTTAACGATTAATTGTGCAGCTCTAGGATCTGGACATGCCTGCAGGATACCACCCCCCCCTGAAAGACTGGAGGCAGCCTCATAGGATGAGTCTGTGCCCCTGTCAGGCTTACTACTTTTATCACAGCTTCCTTGAAAAGTAGCAGAAAAAAGGGGTAGATCCCCTTCCCCTGCTCTGGGTTCCTGATCGGATAAGCATTCTGATAACGATGAAGTATCCCTATCCGGGGATGGGCATCAGGAGCAGTCGGACGATTCAGGGGAAGAGGAGAAGCTCTCTTCTGCCTCCCTGGCCCTCAAAGTGCAGGTGCAATATTATACTGAGTTGGTGCGTATCACATACAAATTGCCCTCTGCTGAGGCTGCCATATCCTGTTTCCTGCTTGGGATTCCGGAAATCCCCACAGGCTGCGTATACCTTCCCAATTCATCCCTTGCTGAAGAAATTGTTGTATGAGGACTGGGTTCACCCAGATAAACTATTTTCTCCCCCTAAGAGGTATTCCACGCTTTATCCAGTAGAGTAAAGTTCACCAAGAAATGAGGGGTGCCAGCAATTAATGCGGCTATTTCCTGTGTGAATAAAAGTCCGACTTGTCCTGTGGACAATGCTCAGGGGTTCAAAGATCCAACTGATAAAAAGCTGAAAACTTTGTTTAAAGCCTCTTTCTCCGTGGGTGGTGCTGTGGTCCAACCTGCAGTAGCAGCAATTGGCATGTGCCAGTTCCAGAAGGAACAGATGAAGCAGGTGCTCAACCTCCTTTCCACGAGGAGGTCAAGCTTTATGCAGACCTTCCTAAGGCCTTGCGTTTTGCAGTGGATGCCATTATGGATTCTGTTCAGCAAGCATTCCGCCTTGCAAGCGCAGGTCCCTTTGGCTTAAGCATTGGGCAGATGAGGCTTCATGCAAAAGATATTTGACTGGGTTCCCATTTTATAGGGAATTCCTGTTTGGGGATGATCTGGACAAATATATCCAGAAGATTACCGAGGACAAGACCACACTGTTACCGGTCAATAAGAATAATAAACGTCCCTCATTTAGATGTTCTCTTTCCCCAGCCCTTGGAGCATCAACCTCCAGGCAGTGGTGATGGCCTCTCCAGTCCAATACTAGGGGAAAGGTCCAAGGCCATGCCCAAGGGCAAAAGAAGTGTTGGGGTCCAAGATCTGGTAAGCCGAACCCCAAAGTCTCCCTATGAAGAGGCACCCCCGCTCGGCAGAGTGGGGGGAAGGCTGCTGCAGTTTGCAGGCACCTGGCGGGAAGAGATTCATGACAAATGGGTAGCCTCCACGGTGTCTCTGGGCTACAAGCTGGAGTTCCGGAGCTTCCGTCATCTCGTTTCCTAAGGTCAAAGGTCTCCAAGAATCCAGAAAAAAAGGAGGCCCTTGTTTCTAGCCTTAGAACGTCTGTTATCCAAAGGGGTAATTATAGAAATAGCCTTAGAAGAGCAAGTCTCTGGGTTCTACTCAAACCTCTTTACGGTTCCAAATCCAAAATGGGGATTTCAGACCTATTCTAGATCTAAAAGACCTCAATCAGTTTCTAAACATTCGCTCTTTCCGCATAGAGTCAATCCGCTCAGTGGTTTCCACCCTTCAGGGAGGAGAATTTCCGCCATCAATAGACAAAGATGCATATTTACATGTGCCAATATTTGCCGCTCACCAAGGGATTCTAAGGTTTACAGTGAATCCCTGCCACTTCCAAATCGTGGCTCTACCTTTCGGTCTTGCTACCGCACGAGTGTTCACAAAAATTCTAGCCCTGCCCTTGGCAAAACTAAGGGTTCAGGGCATAACGGTGACAGCCTATCTGGACGATTTGCTACTTGTAGAACAGTCGATAGTATGATTAGACTGCAATGTGCTTAGCACAGTTGAATATTTGGAGTACCTAGGCTGGGTCCTCAATCCACAAAAATCCTCCTTACAACCCCTAAAAGGGCTGGAGTATTTGCACATGGTCATAGACACAATCCAAAAGAGAGTATTTTCAAAAGCCAAAGCCATAAAGGATTTGGTCCAGGTAGTCATAGCAAGGAAAAATCCTTCCATTTGACTATGCATGAGACTATTAGGGAAAATGGTGGCCTCATTCGAGGCTGTTTCTTATGCCCAGTTTCACTCAAGGCCTTTACAGAGCAGCATTCTCTCGGCCTGGAACAGAAGAGTTCAAGCCTTGGATCTTCCATGGTGCCTGTCACCATGGGTACGCCAGAGCCTCAATTGGTGGTTGCTGACCAAAAATAGACTAAAAGGAAAATCCTTTGTCCCAGTTACTTGGAAAGCCGTAACCACGGATGCCGGCCTAACAGGCTGAGGAGCGGTTCTGAAAGAATCTTCCACTCAAGGAAGATGGTCCAGAGCTGAAAGATTCTTGCCCATCAACATTCTGGAAATTCGGGCAATTAGTCTAGCCCTCAGGGTATGGACTTACAGGTTGCAAGGTTGTCCTGTCCGGATAATCTGCTTCTCCCGCGATTCCTTCGGAGGGTCAAAAGGTAAAGGAAGCTGGTAATTTTGGTGGCCCCAGCTTGGTTCAGACAATCTTGGTATGCAGAGATTGTAAAATGGCAAAAGGAAGACCTTGGGTTCTTCTGCCATGCCCAGATCTACTCTCACAGGGTCCAATGTTCCATCCTGCCTTACGAAGTCTGAATTGACAGTTTGGCTGTTGAGATCCACATTCTGAAGAGTCATGGACTTTCAGGGCCAGTCCTATCCACTTTGGTTAATGCTAGGAAGCCAGCCTCCAGGCTCATCTACTACAGAATCTGGAAGGCATATGTTTCCTGGTGTGAATCCAGGGGGGTGGCATCCTAGAAAGTATGCCATTAGCAGGATTCTTGCTTTTCTACAATTAGGCGTAGAAATGAAGCTGGCCTTGAGCACTAATCAAGGGCCAGATCTCGGCCTTGTCGGTATTCTTTCAAAGGCTGCTTGCCTCTCATTCCCTGATTCAGGCCTTTGTTCAGGGGGCATTGCGCTTGAATCCGCCAGTTAAGCCTCCTGTGTGCCCACGGGATTTAAATGTTGTTTGGTCTGTTTTACAGAAACAACCTTTTGAACCGTTGCACCATGCTTCTTTAGTTATTTTAACAAAAAAATTGTTTTTTCTAGTAGCAATATACTCAGATAGGAGGGTAACAGATTAGATTAAGATTTTTTTAGATTGTAAAGAGCCATATTTGGTTATTCACAAAGACAGGGTGGTGTTGCGTCCTCACCCGACTTTTTTGCCTAAAGTGGTTTCAGGATTCTATCTGAATCAAGATGTGGTCCTACCGGCCTTTTTTACAGATACGCAGTCCATGGAGGAGTTGTTACACTCTCTAGATGTTGTAAGAGCAGTTCAAATCTATCTGCAGGCAACGGCTCAGATACAAAAGGCTGATTGTCTATTTATTTTGCCAGAAGGCTCCAAGAAAGGCCAGGCAGCATAAATATCCACCATCTCCAGATGGATTTGTCAGGTTATTGTTCAGGCTTATGGTGTAAAGAAGAAAATTCTTCCTTTTCAGGTTAAAGCGGGGTTCCACCCTAAAGTGGATCTTCTGCTCATCGGAACACTCCCCCCCTCCGGTTTCACAGTTGACACCTTTCGGGGGGGAGGGGGGTGCAGATACCTGTCTAAGACAGGTATTTGCACCCCCTTCTGGGCATAGACTCCCACAGGAGTCTATGCCTCTTCCTGTCCCGTCGCTCTGTCTGCTGGGACACACACAGGTTCCAGAGACAGCGCAGACCATTCCCATTGCAATGCGCGACTCGCGCATGAGCAGTAGGGAACCGGGAAGTGAAGCCGCAATGCTTCACTTCCCTCAATGAGAATGGTGGCGGCAGCAGCCGAGAGATCGATCAGTCTCGGCTGCCGACATCGTTGGACCCTGGGACAGGTGAGTGTCCATTTATTAAAAGTCAGCAGCTGTAGTATTTATAGCTGCTGGCTTTTAATACTTTTTTTGTAGGGTGAATCCCTCTTTAAAGCGCAGTGCATCACCAGGCCTCCATGGCTCAGATCTGCAAGGCTGCAACTTGGTCTTCAGTCCATACATTCACCATATTCTATCAAGTGGATGTGAGAGGGCATGAGGATGCCACCTTTGTGCACAGTGTGCTGCAGGCAGTGGTATAAGTCCTCTTGTCCGTTGGCAGTCTGTGTTTTCTGATCTGTGTCTCCCACCCTTGAAATTTGGGCATTGCTCTGGGACATCCCACCAAGTAATTATCAAAGGCTCTGTGCCCCGTGATGCATGAATAAGAAAATAGGATTTTTTAAAACAGCTTACCTGTAAGATCCTTTCCTTGAGAATACATCACGAGACACAGAGCTCCCGCCCCTCTTTGGGATTATACGTGGGGATACTTATTGCTCTGCTACAAAACTGAGGTACTCTCCATGTGGGGAGGGACTTGTCTTGTAATTAAGGTTGCCAGTGTCCAATCACCTGATCTAACCCACTAAGTATTTATCAAAGGCTCTGTGTCCCGTGATGTATTCTCAAGAAAAGGATTTTTACAGGTAATCTTTTTTTAAAAAATCCTATTTTTAACAACCTCAATACCAGCATGTTTTTTATTTACTATAAAATTTTGTCAAAAAATGTGATCTACTTTGGGTGTCTACTTTTCAAAAACAGGTGTTTCTGGGGGTGTTTGTATGGTCTTTGCATTTTAGGGCATCAAGCAATAGGACAGGTAGACAGGCCATCAGGTTTTTACCACCACAAAAAGATTCATTCATTTGGGTACCATGCTGCATCACCAAGTAATCGTCAGTCAATGCATCACAGCATTGAAAAAATGCCTGATAATGTAAGGGTATGACATATTAGTACTCAATTAATGGGCTAGTCACTTTTTGTCTTTTTTATTTTGGCTGGAGTTCTGCTTTAAAAACAATCTAACCAGGTTTGTAATCAGCCTGGAGTTCTTCTTGGCTTGGTTGCAAAGGCTGCAGAGATAAAAAAAATAAAAAAAATAAAAAAATAAAAGGGTGCAGGAAAAGAAATAAAAATAAAACTATAATCTAGGAGGATTTTGTGCAGAGTCTCTCCCCCTCACCATTACCAGAAGTAGAGGAAGAAAAAAAAAAAATCAAAAAGCACATTTGTATCTATTTTCCTTGTGGCAGATCGATCAATTACCGCTGTATAAAAACGTTCCATCCCTCACATCTGCTTAGACAAGCTGTTTATCAAGTGTCATCCTCTGCAGCGAGAGGCAGCTTGGTGAAAACATTGATTCCAGCATGGGTAAACGGAAATCCTTTCGATTTCTATTTTGAGGATTTGACAGATAAAAGAGCCTTACGTACCAAAGTAATAGAGGATCAGTCTCAGAATCCTCCGATGAGGACATGATAAAGTGTCATTATCATCTGCGGAAGAGTACGTAAAGATGATCGATTTACGAAATGGAATTTTAATCCTTCCTGGATGGACAGCTGTAGAGATGACAACCTGCCTTTGTCGACAAAGTGCTTCCTGGATGGACAGTTGTGGAGATGATAACCTGCCTTCATCTATAAAGTGCTTCCTGGATGGACAGTTGTGGAGATGATAACCTGCCTTCATCTATAAAGTGCTTCCTGGATGGACAGTTGTGGAGATGACAACCTGCCTTTGTCTACAAAGCTGGATTAAGTTACCGAATGGTGTTCAAAGATGGAGGAACAACCTAACAGACTATTAGGTTGTTTCCCCACCAAAAGGTCTGTCAGGGGTTGAAGTCGGAGGAGACTTGCCCAGGGACCTGGCATAATGGCCAAAATCCAAAATGGCCACGCCTCCAACTGAAACCAATGAGGGGGCGCCATTCCTCCCATTGACACCATCGATGGGGCACTATTCCTCCCACTGGACACCATCAATGGGACATTATCCCTCCAACTGACACCAATGATGGGGCACTGTTCCTTCCACTGACAACATCAACAGGGCACTGTTCCTCAAATTGATACCAATAATGGGGCATAATTCCTCCAACTTACATCAGTGAGGGGGGGCACAATTTCTCCCACTGGCCTATTCCTCCAGCCAACACCAATGATGGAGCAACATAAATTTACCCCAAATCACACCTATTCAGATCCAAGTAACAGTGCCTCCTGATGCACCACCACCAGCAAGGTATGCTCACCAGTCGGCACACCTCCCTAACGCGAGACTCCACCCCAGATAAACTCTGGTGTCAAAGATCTTCTGGTTGATTTACCATTGGAGCAGCACAGTGGCTTAGTATTTCTGTCTTGCAGCACTAGGGTCTTGATTCAAATTCTTTCTAAGGCACTACCTGCCTTTGAGACCGTTTCTCTAGTTTCCTCCCATACACCAAAGCATGCCGGTAGGTTATTTGGCTCCAATCTAATTTAGCCTTAGCATGCATGCGAGTCAGAAACCATAGATTGCAATAAAACACGTTTTATTCACTGCCCAACCATGTGACAGCGTTTGAGCCTGAACAGCCAATAACCACGCTTGTTAACTTACGTGGGGGAAATCAAATGCATCTCAAAGCTCTGCTTTGTTAGAGCAAAAGGGCAAGAAAGGTGGCAAAAGGAACACTGGGAAATCAGGTTAAGATACTGGAAAAGGGGGGGCAACACAGGGTATAATTCCTTCTGGGAACACTGTTTGTGATTTACAAACAGATAAGGAAAGGGGTTCCCAGACTGGTGCACTACAGTGACATTTGGTAGAAGAACTGAAGCTCAAATCTGGCAGGCTGTCCTCCCTGTGTGTATCACTTTTTATTTCAATTTGAGCTCTAGCAGGTGCCAAAAACTTCTCTGTACAGCCCCTTCTCCATTTGTTCAGTCAATGGCACAGAACGTTTCATTACACGCATCTCTACAGGCTGCAGCTACAATTTTACACAAATTGGGGCCAGATGCCTGACTTGGGGTTAGCACATAGGGGTCTGCCAGAAGGCCAGATGAAATACTTCTGACATGACGAATAATGGCTTTAATTGAAGTTTATAGAACTGCAGAACACTAGCTATAAACACACTGGTCCACTAAACAAAGCTAAAGTTGCACAATAGGGGATAGTTTTCTCTGTTAACTCTTATCTTACTCTTAACTTATCCTGTACGGCGATTTTTCACGGGCAATGGCTGGTGT
The DNA here is from genome assembly GCF_037356315.1 of Lithobates pipiens. Taxonomy (NCBI): domain Eukaryota; kingdom Metazoa; phylum Chordata; class Amphibia; order Anura; family Ranidae; genus Lithobates; species Lithobates pipiens. The sequence continues at coordinate 69,487,470 of NW_027507785.1, forward strand.
TAGTGATTCAATCATCACGGCATTATATGCAGGGGTCAAGTCCTGGGAAAAAAAAGTGTGGGAACTCCCACCCAAGATCCATTCCCCCACCAAAAAAAAAAAAAAAAAAAAGGTACGCTCATATGCATATATACTGCACAGAAAATACAGTACAACATTTATTGTAAAGTGCCAGTTTACAAAAACAAAATAACGTGTCAAACAAAACAATCAACACAATGGGTGATGATCTTTCCCTCGCAGGGAATTTCTACCACAAATACACCCTGTTCCAAATTCTGTTACACAGCCCATTAGAAAATATCCCACAAACAGGAATAAGTATTGGCAGAGTATTGAAGAGTATTGGCAGGGTATTGCAGAGTATTGATAGGGTATTGCAGAGTATTGGCAGGGTATGTATTGAAGAGTATTGGCAGAGTATTGCAGAGCATCGGCAGGGTATGTATTGGCAGGGTATTGCAGAGTATTGATAGGGTATTGCAGAGTATTGGCAGGGTATTGCAGAGTATTGATAGGGTATGTATTGTAGAGTATTGATAGGGTATTGCAGAGTATTGGCAGGGTATCGCAGAGTATTGGCAGGGTATCGCAGAGTATTGGCAGGGTATGTATTGGCAGGGTATTGCAGAGTATTGATAGGGTATTGCAGAGTATTGGCAGGGTATTGCAGAGTATTGGCAGGGTATTGCAGAGTATTGGCACAGTATTGCAGAGTATTGATAGGTTATTGCAGAGTATTGGCAGGTTATTGCAGAGTATTGGCAGGGTATGTATTGTAGAGTATTGGCAGAGTATTGTAGAGTATTGGCAGGGTATGTATTGGCAGGGTATTGCAGAGTATTGGCAGGGTATGTATTGCAGAGTATTGATAGGGTGTGTATTGTAGAGTATTGATAGGGTATTGCATAGTATTGGCAGGGTATTGCAGACTATTGGCAGGGCATTGCAGACTATTGGCAGGGTATTGCAGAGTATTGGCAGGGTATTGCAGAGTATTGGCAGGGTATGTATTGGCAGAGTATTGGCAGAGTATTGAAGAGTATTGACAGGGTATTGCAGAGTATTGGCAGGGTATTTATTGGCAGAGTATTGGCAGGGTATTGCAGAGTATTGCAGAGTATTGGCACAGTATTGCAGAGTATTGATAGGGTATTGCAGAGTATTGGCAGGGTGTTGCAGAGTATTGGCAGGGTGTTGCAGAGTATTGGCAGGGTGTTGCAGAGTATTGGCAGGGTGTTGCAGAGTATTGGCAGGGTATGTATTGCAGAGTATTGGCAGGATATTGAAGAGTATTGGCAGAGTATTGAAGAGTATTGGCAGGGTATTGAAGAGTATTGGCAGGGTATTGAAGAGTATTGGCAGGGTATTGCAGAGTATTGGCAGGGTATGTATTGACAGAGTATTGCAGAGTATTGGCAGGGTATTGCAGAGTATTGACAGAGTATTGCAGAGTATTGATAGGGTACTGCAGAGTATTGGCAGGGTATGTATTGCAGAGTATTGGCGGGGTATGTATTGCAGAGTATTGGCGGGGTATTGCAGAGTATTGGCGGGGTAGTGCAGAGTATTGATAGGGTAGTGCAGAGTATTGGCAGGGTATTGCAGAGTATTGATAGGGTATTGCAGAGTATTGGCAGGGTATGTATTGCAGAGTATTGACGGGTATTGCAGAGTATTGGCGGGTATTGCAGAGTATTGGCGGGGTATTGCAGAGTATTGGCGGGGTATTGCAGAGTATTGGCGGGGTATTGCAGAGTATTGATAGGGTAGTGCAGAGTATCGATAGGGTACTGCAGAGTATTGGCAGGGTATGTATTGCAGAGTATTGGCGGGGTATTGCAGAGTATTGCAGAGTATTGATGAGTATTGGCAGGGTATTGATGAGTATTGGCAGGGTATTGCAGAGTATTGATGAGTATTGACAGGGTATTGCAGAGTATGGATGAGTATTGGCAATTTGGCAGGGTATTGCAGAATGCAACTTACTTACACATGACACTACTAGTGACTGACCTCCTGGTATTCTCTTCTTCCCTTCTCAAAGTGCACTGCAGCGGCTGTTTCCCCAGGAGGCACTGGGTAGAGGGGAGCGGGAGGACAGTCCGGCGCGCAGCGTGTGTCACACTGACGGGCTCGTGCCAGTGCGTGCCCACGCCGAAGTCATGTGACCGGTTGCTAGATGCGGAGCGGCCTCTGCCTAGCAACCAGTCACTCGGCGGCTGAGGAGCGGCGCGGACTACGCGCTGCATAGCCTCAGCCGGCCCTGCTCAAACAGCTAATGGGAACGGCGTTCCCGCTGTGGAAATAGTACGGGAACGCCGTTCCCATGCGTTCCCGCAGCACTCGAGCCCTGATTATATGGTGTCGGGGTGATCGAAGCACATTATTTCTATTATTACACTGCAGTAATAAATGAAATAGTTCAACTTGCCATACTGTAGAATCAGTGGGAGCCCTGAGTGTGTCACTTACCACTGCCGCCTGCTGCTAGATGTGCCTAGTCACTTGCCCCGCTGCCTGTCACCAGAAGCGTTATGTCACTTGCCACATCACCTGCCACACTGCCTGCCACAAGATGTGGATTGCCACGTTGCATGTCACCAGATGCGGAGTGAGTGGAGCGCCCCTTGTGGTATGTCATGCAGACAGCTGAGGGGGTGAACTACAAGTCCCAGCACACCTCACCTGTACTCCCACACACAGCTCACCTGTCACTGATGACGTCACATCTCTGTGGGAACGCCCCTCTGGATGTTGCAGGATGTCTCTCTCCTCATGCTGCAACTGGTCTCATCAGGCAGAGGGAGGGTCCAGGACTCCTTCTGCTCTCAGTCTCTGGCTCCACCCTTCTGCCATCCCTGATTAGCTTTCTGGGGGGCAGGCAATTTGCCCCGCTGAACAAGGAATCCTGTTTTCACACACCGAGGAGCCAGGTGAGAGCGGTGATGCGGGGCAGGCAGTATGAGATGATGTCATCTATCTGCTCCCCGCTGCACCTCCGACAGGCTGGCTTTGAGGGCGGAAGAGCGGTGATGCAGAGGGGGCGGAGAGAGATGATATCATCTCTACTTGCCCGCCCGCTTGCTTCTTTCATCCACCCAGCGCTCTCATGCCGGTAGCCCAGCAGGTATCTTGCGGCCGCCCGCACCCGCGGCCCACCTGCAGAAGGGCCACGGCCCGGTAGTGGGCCGGGAACCAGGGGTTGATGACCCCTGCTGTACGGTGTTCCTGGGTCCATAAAGTAAAGTAGACACCTCCAGATAGAAGGTGCTCAGGGGAGTGCCAAAACCCTGACAATTACCTAAGTGACTACAAAGCTTTCCTGACAGAAAACCCTCATCATTCTGCCCCTTTCTATTGGCCAGTGAGACCACCAATCACATGAGAGGCAATACGTTTTAGAGCCGCACACACGGGACGAATATCAGGCGGCATTGGCCGACTCAATAGAAACTGACAGACTTTCAGCTTGTGTGTGTATAGCACACCTTGAACGGTGGTCCTGCGTCCATAAAGTAGACACCTCAGACACCTCAGTAGACACCATGAAGTTGGTACTCAGGGGAGTGACAAAACCCGATTACATAACAGGCTACACAGCTTCCCTTTCAAAAAACCCTCCTTATCCTGCCCCATTGGCCAGTGATGCTACCCACCACATATGACAGCCAATATGTTTTAGGGCCACACGTGGCCGAATATAGGGCAGTTCAATAGAAACCGGCTAACATTCGGCTCGTGTGTACAGCAGCTGTTCTGACCGGCTTCTGTCGAAGGGGCATGACCAAAAAAAGGCTTTAGAGGAGGCCTAAGGGAGCACAGGTGAATGACACATGAACAGTAACTAAGGCAGCACTCAGAAAATTGGAGCTGCCTGCCTAGACCCATGCCCATTTTCCAAGGCAAGGTGAACCCAAAGATCCATCCTAAGAAGCATTCACAAAATTAGCCTACCCCTGATAGAGCTCCATACCATGGGGCATGTGGCTGCCCAGCCAGTTATGATATAAGCTGCCTTGACCAGTCAGGCGGATGGTCACAAATCATGATGCTCAGGCTCCGTTCATACCTGGGCATCTTAAATCTGAATCAGCAATTTCAAAACGCTCTGTCAAATGACAAATCGGACAATGCGAATTTCAGACATCATTCATTTCAACGTCACCTAAAAACTCTGTGCGGTTCTGGCTCGATAAATCACGCTGGAATTGCGGAAATCCACATCGCATGAAGCTTGTAGCTCATAAAAAGGCACCTAAAATGCATTGCACCAATGAGAATCAACCTTAATAGCAACAAGACTCCCAACTTTCAAGCCTCCTCTGATGCTCATTGACTCTGACTGCTCTCCTGTTACAAAGTCCTCTAGATCTTTTCACATCCAGCTTTGTGTGAGAAGTCTCCAGGTGTCAAAACTCACAAATCCTTTCCAATATCCTGCATAGAACTAGACTTGGAAACCTCCAAGTCTTAGACTTCATCACAAGCCAAGGTCTACGGGATGTTCTTCCAGCTCGGGAACAATGTGCGATAGAAAATTCATTCAGCAGAGCAGGAAAATCCAGCTCAACACACTTCTAAACCTTGTGGACGGCCTTCCCAGAAGAGTTGAAGCTGCTATAGCTGCAAAGGGTGGGCCAACTCAATATTGAACCCTACGGACTAAGACTGGGATGCCATTACAGTTCATGTGCGTGTAAAGGCAAGCGTCCCAATACTTTTGCCAATATGGAGTGTAATTTTTTTATAAAAAAAAACAAAAGCAAGGTTTAATACCTCTTTAAGACCCCTTTCACACCACACCGCCCATAGCGTGGGCGGTAAAACGCCGCTATTTTTAGCGGCGTTTTACCGCCGGATTTGCTGCGCATTTCAGCAGCTAGCGGGGCCGAGAAAGGGTTAAAACCGCCTGCAATACGCCGCAATAGCGTTTTGCCGACGGTATGACAGCGCTGCCCCATTGATTTCAATGGGGAATTTTCCCTGACATCCTGCCAGCGCACCGCTGTAGTGTGAAAGTCCTCGGGCTTTCACACTACAAACAATGGTGCAGCTTTTTTTGGGCGGATTGCAGGCGCTATTTCTAACGCTATAGCGCCTGCAAAACGCCCTGGTGTGAAAGGGGTCTAACACTTGTAGTATAATGCAAGGGAGCTTTTTTCTTTCAATTTTCAGCTTTAGCCCCTGTTCACACCGGTGGGATTTGTCATGTGATTTGCCAGCAATGGAACCGTTCATATCGCTGCAATTCATGCTGCAGCGATTAGGAAAAGGCTCCTGCACTATTTTTTGTCAATTTCATTGCAACTTGCATAGACTTCTGTTAAATGAACATGCAAGCCACAATGAAATTGGCTGTGCAAAGCGCACTGATCTGCGGCTTTGAAATTGCGCTGAAGTAGCATGATTTCAAACCCGCACCAGTGTGAACCAGGACTAAATGATCAGCAAACATTTTTGGTTTTAGGTTTAGATACACTTTAATGTTTTAATATTGAGCTTTAAGTGTGCTGGCTACATTTGTTTTTTTTTTGTTTTTTTTGTTTTTTTCCCCTGGCAATCCTGCTATTAGGCACACTTCCTGTCCTAGGGTGACAACACTAATTCACTGCACTGCATCTATGGAGTGTGGTCACCTTAGGATAGGAAATATATTAGGACAGATTACCTCCCCCATCTTTATAATAGCGGGGAGGGTTACTCTTTAGTTCACAGAGAGAACTGAGAACAATGTAACCTTTGACAGTCATCAGAGGCAGTGATTTCTAGCAGGATCATTAAGTATTTTTTGCACTTATAGAACAGATAACAAAAGAAAAAAACTTTAGAGGTATATTTCACAAATAAGAAGGAACATACAGTATAAGACATTTTTTAGTGTTTACAGTGGAGAAAATAATTATTTGATCCCCTGCAGACTCTGTATTTGATCCCCAAGCAAAACATGACTTCGTATTTGGTGGAGAAACCCTTGTTGGCATGCAGAGGTAAGACGTTTCTTGAAGTTGGTGACCAAGGTTTGCACACATCTCAGCAGGCATTTTGGTTCACACTCTTTTACATATCTTCTCTAAATCCCAAAGGTTTCTTGGCTGTCACTTGGCAACTTGAACTTTCAGCTCCCTCCATAAATTTTCTATAGGATTAAGTTCTGTAGACTGGCTATGCCACTGCGTGACCTTAATGTGCTTCTTCTTCAGCCACTCCTTTGCTGCCTTGGCGGTATGTTTTGGGTCATTGTCATGCTGGAAGACCCATCCATGACCCATCTTCAGTGTTTTGGCTGTGGGAAGAAGGTTCTCATCCAAGATCTTACAAAACATGCGCCCATCCATTAGCCCCTCAATGCGGCAAAATCGGCCTGTACCTTTAGCAGGGAAACAGCCCCAAAGCATGTTTCCACCTCCATGCTTGACTGTAGGGATGGTATTCTAATGCCGCGTACACACGATCTAATTGTCCGGCGTACTTAGTCCGACATACAATCCGGCGGACTTTCTACCGAACGGACTTGGCCACACACGGACACACAGAAAGTCTGACGTTCGCTTGCTGACGTACAGCACGTACGACGGGACTAGAAAAAGGAAGTTCAATAGCCAGTAGCCAATAGCTTCCTTTTTCGTACTTGCTTCTGAGCATGCGTCATTCTTAGTCCGCCGTACTAGCATGCTGAGGAACGTATTGTCCGCTGAAACCCAAGTCCGATGGGAAGATTGGGGTGCAAAAATACTTTTTTAGTCCTCCGGACTTCACGCTGGAAAAGTCCGCTGAAGCCCACACACGATCGAATTGTCCGCTGAAATGCGTTTCGGCGGACTAAGTACGCCGGACAATCTGAACGTGTGTACGCGGCATTAGGGTCATAGTCAGCATTTTTCTTCCTCCAAACACAGCGAGGCGAGTTAATCCCGAAGAGCTCAATTTTGATCTCATCTGACCACAGCACTTTCTCCCAATCCTTATCTAAATCATTTAGATGTTGATTGGCAAACTTCAGACGGGTTTGTACATGTGCCTACTTGAGGAGGGGGACCTTGAGGGTGCTGAAGGATTTCAATCCATGGTGGCGTATAGTGTTACCAATGGTTTGTTTGGTGACTGTGGTCCCAAACGCCTTGAGATCTTTCACAAGCTCCTCACGTGCATCTCTGAGCTGGTCCCTCACTTTTTTTTAGGATCCTTCTCCCATGAGGTGAAATCTTGCATGGAGCTCCAGACTGAGGGCCATTGATGGTTATTTTGTATTTCTTCCATTTGTGACTAATTTCTCCAACAGTTGTCTCCTTCTCACCAAGCTTCTTGCTGATGGTCTTGTAGCCCATTCCAGGATTGTGCAGGTCTACAACCTTGTCCCTGGTGTGCTTTGACAGCTCTTTGGTCTTGCCCATGATGGTGAGCTTTGAATGGAAGAAAGATCCTGTGGACAGGTGTCTTTTATACACATAACGAGTTGTCGTTAGGAGCACCTCCTAAATTAACAGGACTAATCTGTGTACAACATGAACACATACTGTAGCCAGTCTGTGGGACCCAGAATTATTGTTGGTTGGTAGGGGATCAAATACTTATGTAGAAAAATCCTGGGCCTCTTTAGGCCTAATAGTTACCTCCAGAGTTAGGTTGAGCTGACATCCTTCTGTGTAGAGTGGGTTACGAGGCATGGTGGGTGTAATGCAAGATGAACAGGTGGGCGAGAGGCACTTTTTGAATGCAAAGAGATTTATTATCTCTTAAACAGAATTGTGGGAGAGAGGGTTAGGGCCAGGACACCCTTAGGTAGATGCAAAGTTAATTAACAGACTTCTATAGGTAGACAGCTATACAGGTGAAGGCCTCCACTTCTGTATAGGTAGGGCCGCTGTCTCCTATGGCAACAATCTTGTAGCCGTTACTAACGGTAATTGTATTCAACTATTTTTAACACGAACAGTCTTCAGGTTACCCCACACTCACTTACTGTGGGTCTTTACGCAACGAGCTCCCAGTCTCTCTCACTAGACTTCAGATCCAATTGCCACTGGATCCCCCTGAGCTCTTCCACTGTAGCACTCAGTATCTTCCTCAAGTGTAACCCTTGCTTCCCTGCTGGGTCCCTGGCTTGGCATTCACAGATACTTTTCAAGCTTCACCCCCACTGACACATTAGGTCCCTGGCTTGGAACTCACTGGTACCTCACAAGCGTCTCATCTGCTGTCCCGGTGGGTCCCTGGCTTGGCAATTGCTGAAGTTTTCCCACTTCTTCACCATCCCCAGCTGGCGAGAAGTCTGCTCTGGTATTAGCCTCAGCTTACTCACAGTGGTCTCCGATAGCAAGGTGGATGATCCCTTATTGGCAAAAGCTTTCCTTCTACCGCCGACTACAACTGGCTCCCTGGCCGTCGGAACCGTTACTTCTGATTGGACTACAAGCCCGCAGTCCCAACCCTACGCTGCTTTTCCTGCTTCTGGATAGGCCCTCAGGCAGCCTAGCAGCCAATTATCCCCAGGATAAGCCTAAGAGCCGATTCACACAGGGGCAACTTGTCAGGCGACTTAGCCGCCTGACAAGTCGCGTCCCATTCTGTGCAATGGAACCGTTCTAATCGGAGCGACTCAAGTCACTCCGACTTAAAGGTTCCTGTACGACTTTTGTGGCGACTTGCATTGACTTCTATACAGAAGTCATTTTGCAAGCCGCCGCTAAAGTCGAATCCCGGTCGCCTGAGGCAATCGCGCTGCAAGTCGTGCTGCCTCAGTGTGAACCGGGTCTTAGGTTTTTGGCCTAACAGCCCGAGGCAGTACAACACACGTCCACCCAGACAGCCGTCCAGGTGGCACAGAACCCCTATAACCTTACTCCACCAAAATAAATAGGGTCTCCCAGTAGGCCAAGGGACCCAAGAAGATCCCTGCTCATTGGCTGAGACACCCAATATTCATTCCTAATTTGTCCTTGCAATGCCCTTGTCTTATCCAATGCCACCAAATACCCGGCCATCTAGTGACAGAAGAGAGAAGTGCAGCAATTCCAGAATTAGGGCAAAAATCAATTGACCTCCTAACAATTGGCCAAGGCAACGATTACCTGGAAAATAAGTTTAACGGCAACCCTGCCTAAACATCAGGGAGCTACACTTATTTTACTCACTGACCTGCAACTCAATTTAGAACATTTGTATCATGTGTTTTTTCTGGATTTTTGATTGATATTTCGTCTATATCATTTAAAACATGCCTATGATAAAAAAATTATAGACCCTTCATTTCTTTGTAAGTGGGTGAACTTACAAAATCTGCAGGGGATCAAATAATTATTTTCCCCACCATATGTATAATTCGAGTCGATCGCTTCCCTTTAAATCTGCTATTGTTTATTTGCATTGCGTTCGCTTTTATAACTCCGCAGAGACAGATCCACAGCTTTTTAATTTGCAGATATTGAAGCGCAGAGAGGAGCGATGGTTTCCAACATTATTATTATGCAGACATCAAAACATTTTTGATTATCTGCCAAAGTCATCGGAGCACTCGTGCCCCAGGCAGCCGCATGCAAATAAGATGTTGAATTGGCCTAGAACGCGGCCCGGAACCCCCCAAAAAAGTCGACGATAGCGAATGTAAATGTCTGCAATGTTTTCTGACAAGGCAGGAGATAGGAATTTAAATGTCAAAGTAAACGCCTCGCACCGCAGAAAACAATGAGGGCTTTTGTGAGACAAGCTGGCTCGGTTCATATAGGAGACAACAATATGCAAACTGGAACTTTCAATAATGAGCCTTGAAATCCTCTATTGCATACCTATTACTTCATTGTCTCTAATTGATTTACTTACCCTGCAGGATCCTTTAGTGACCTCTACTCCCCGGCTTTCTTTGTAGCAATATTAAGCCCAAAATCCATGTGACCAGGCATTTTATGCATTAACCACTTCAGCCCCGGAAGAATTTACCCCCTTCCTGAGCAGAGCACTTTTTGCGATACGGCACTGCGTTGTTTTAACTGACAATTGCGCGGCCGTACAACGTTGCACCCAAACAAAATTGACGTCCTTTTTTTTCCCCACAAATAGAGCTTTCTTTTGGTGGTATTTGATCACCTTTTGCGGTTTTTATTTTTTGCGCTATAAACAAAAAAAAGAGCAACGATTTTGAAAAAAGCCAATATTTTTTACTTTTTGCTATAAAAACATCAGCAAACAATAAATAAAAAAAATAATGTCTTTCTCAGTTTAGGCTGATATGTATTATTCTACATATTTTTGGTTGAAAAAAAAAATAATAATAAAAAAAATAAAAAAAAAAAAATCGCAATAAGCATATATTGATTGGTTTGCGCATTTTTATTATTATTATTATTTTTTTCATTAATAATGGAGGTGATCTGCCATTTTTATCATGACTGCAACATTATGGCAGACACATTGGACACTTTTGACACTTTTTTGGGACTATTTTGGGACCATTTTCATTTATACAGCATTCCGTGCTATAAAAAGTGCATTGGATTACTGTATAAATGACACTGGCAGTTAAACACTAGGATGCGATCAAGCGGTTAAGTGTGTCCTAGGACGTGATTCTAACTGTGGGGGGGATGGGCTACCACTGACATGACAGTGATCACTGCTCCCGATGACAGGGAGCAATAGATCTCTGTCATGTCACTAGGCAGAATGGGGAAATGCCTTGTTTAAATAGCAATGCCGCGTCTTAAAAAGGGGCATACCTGTAAGCCCATTTGCGCAGCCGTGCCATTGTATATTGGTGTGCACTGGTTGGCAAGCGGTTAAAGTAAAAATCTTCTGGGTGCATCTCCCTGCTCAGCCCCCCAGCCTCTTATACTTGAGCCCCTTCTCGATCCTGCAATGTGCACAGAAGCAGCCGTTCTCCAGGGTCATCCATTCCCTATTGGCTAACACAGCAGCTGGAGCCATTGGTTCCTGCTGCTGTCAATCACAATATGGGAGCCAAAGAGGAGAGACCGGGGTGGTGGGACTGAGCCATGCACTGTGCGTGTGAAAAGACAAGCAGAGCGTGGCATAAGAGCGAGCCTTCCATGTGCCATAGTGATCGTTCCCTCCGTGTACCATAGTGATCTTTTCTTCCTGCGTTTCATGTACAATAGTGATCCTTCCTTCCTTTCTTCTATATACCATAGTGATCCTTCCCTCTCTCTCTTCCTAAGGGTTGGTTCAAAAAAGAACACAGTGCAAGAAAGGCACATTCCGTGTGCATTTCCCACACTGCATTCAACCATGCTGCCCTTGTGAGACAAACATGGGTGTCATTAGTTGTGAATGGCAGCATGTTTGTGGCCACTGAATCACATGGTAGTGCATTATTATGCGGTTTGGTGTGGTACAATTTAAAAAAATAAAAATAAAAAAATTAAAAAAAGGGTAGTGCTTTGCAGAGTGTCCCCATTCACTTGAATGGGTTACAGTCGGTGGCCAGTTGTTTAACCACTGCCCTTAAGCCCCTCCCTCTATCATCTTTGGCCACACCCACTTTTTGCTGCGGCACACATCTCCCTGAAGTGTCCCTCATTCTACAGTTCAAAAGTTGGGAATCATGCAGGCGCCATCTGCCCTTACTCAAGATGGCCACAGCCAGAAATGCCTGGGGGGTGTTTTTCAAAGTGATTTCACAACAAAATAAACCATGGATGGATGGCGGAGTTTGCTTTGAATATTAAAATTTTATTAAATAGCATTTTTGGATGGTGGTGCTCAGATGAAATGTAGTTCAATGATTTATTAAATGATGTATTATTGAACACAGTACGGCATTGACTTGTGCCTTTTATATATCTGCTTGAGTTCACCTTTAATTTCACAGAATGCAGCAGAAAGAGTGAGACTCCCTTGCTCAGTTTTGAGTTTTGCAATGAACACAGAAGAGGTTGTTGTGGGAAGCCTGCCTGGAAAATGCAGCCAAGAGCAGTTGACTCAGTCGCATTAATCCGTCCCCCCCATCCAGTTTTTAGTTTACCGACCTTTTAAACAAAAAAAAAAAAAAAAAAAAAAAAAAGACAAAGTGTGCTCAGAATGCTTTATTCATTTTTTTTTTTTTTTTTTTTATTTTGTTTATTTTTTTTATACAGTGTGAAAGATTTTCAATTAAGGCGGAAAATGAAACATAACCGGAGCGCCGTCCAAAACTTTTATTACGCAACACGAGGACGCCTGGCTAGCTCGCCGATGATTAGGATTGTTAAACATTTCCAACAGAACATCAAGTTTCAATGTTTCATGGAGCCAAGCTGGAAGTACAGACTGACCATCCACCAAAACTTCATGTCTATAGACTGGAGACAAAGCACATCTGTAACCTGCACTTCTGCCAACATCCAACAACCACGGCAGATCGGACACCATCCGGGATATAAACAAATCTCCAAAATACAAACACGCTATTGGCCCAAGTATTACAATTCGATTTTAAAGGGCCTATAACATTTAAATCTCAGCTTCAGGGAGATATAAAAGAAAAAAGAATGCAGCTCAGTAACCATTAATACATCAATAAATGTATTTTTTATTTTAACCTCTTGCCCTCTGGAAGGTTTACCCCCCCTTTCATGACCAGGCCACTTTTTGCGATACGGCACTGCGTTACTTTAACCACTTAAAGCGGAGGTCCACCCTAAAGTGGACCTTCCGCTCATTGGAATCCTCCCCCCCTCTGGCACCACAATTGGCACCTTTCAGGGGGGAAGGGGGTGCAGATACCTGTACAATACAGGTATCTGCACCCACTTCCGGCATAGATTCTGCAGAAGGTACGCCCCTTTCCGCAGAATCTACGCCCCTTTCCGAAAGTCCCCCGCTGCCTGCTGGGAAACACACGGATCCCAGAGACAGCGGGGACCATCCTTATTGCGCAGCGTGACTCGCGCATGCGCAGTAGGGAACCGGGAAATGAAGCCGAAAGGCTCCACTTCCTGATTCCCATACCCAAGATGGCGGCGGCAGCACCCGAGAGACGATCGAGAGATCGGCTTCGGGTGCCGACATCGCGGGCGCGCTGGGCGGGTAAGTGTCATTATTTTAAAAGTCAGCAGCTGCAGTATTTGTAGCTGCTGGCTTTAAAAAAAATAAAATAAAAAAAAAAACTTTTTTTTAATTAAAAAAATATGACAAAAACAGTAAAGTTATCCCACCCCAGATAAAAGATAAGATAAGATCTTGCCGCCCCCGATAAAAGTGATCTAGCTGAGACCACTTTTATCAGAAAGAGGACCGTCCACCAATTAAGAATACATGCGGGTTATTATGGCAGCTATCAGGTATTCTACGTCAAAGTACAACGACGGCAGGCGTTCCGCAAGCTGTTAACTGACAATTGCGCGGCCGTGCAACGCTGTACCCAAATATAATTTATGTCCTTTTTTTCCCCACAAATAAAGCTTTCCTTTGCTGGTATTTGATCCCCTCTATGGCTTTTATTTTTTTGCGCTTTAACCACTTGCAGACCGGACCATTTTGCTGGTCAAAGACCAGACCACTTTTTGTGATTCGGCACTGCGTCGCTTTAACTGACAATTGTGCGGTCATGCGACATGGCTCCCAAACAAAATTGACGTCCTTTTTTTCCCACAAATAGAGCTTTCTTTTGGTGGTATTTGATCACCCCTGCGGTTTTTATTTTTTGCGCTATAAACAAAAATAGAGCGACAATTTTGAAAAAAAAACGCATTATTTTTTACTTTTTGTTATAATAAATATCCCCCAAAAATATATAAAAAACATTTTTTTCCCTCAGTTTAGGCCGATACGTAGTCTACATATTTTTGGTAAAAAAAAAAAAAAAAAATCGCAATAAGCGATTGATTGGTTTGCGCAAAAGTTACAAAATAGGGATAGTTTTATAGCATTTTTATTAATAATTTTTTATTATATATTTTTTTTACTAGTAATGGCAGCGATCAGCGATTTTTATTGTGACTGCGACATTGTGGGGGACCCATCGGACATTTTTGACACATTTTTGGGACCATTGTCATTTATACAGTAATCACTGCTATATAAATGCAGTGATTCCTGTGTAAATGACACTGGCAGTGAAGGGGTTAACCAGTGGGTGGCAGTGTAGGGGTTAAGTGTTCCTAGGGGTGTGTTACTAACTGTGGGGGGGTTGGGCTTTCATTTAGTGTACACTGATCTCTGCTCCAATCACATGGAGCAGAGATCAGCGTCACTAGTTGCTAGGCAGAATGGAGAAATGCTCTTTACACGGCATTTCCTCCATTCAGCCGTCCCATGAGACGTTCGCGGGTATGCCCGCGGCGATCGAGTCCGCGGGTCCAGCGACCGGACTCACGGGGGTCCCGACCGTAAATGTACGCCAATATGCCTGCCCGTGCCATTCTGTCGACGTACATCTTCGTGCACTGGTCGGGAAGTGGTTAAACAAAAAAGCCCAACAATTTTGAAAAAAAATTTTTTTTTTACTTTCTGCTATAAAACATATCCAATAGAAGAAAAAAAATGTACAGTCCGCTACAGACCCCTTTCACACTAAGGTGGTTTTTAGGGCGGTGGTTTGGGGGCGCTGTATTTAGCGCTCCATAACGCCGTGCCCATTGGAATGAATGGGCAGTGCTTCCAAAGCACCTAAAAAGCGGTTCGGAAGCGCCACAACACAGACCCTTTTAACACCTTCTTTGGGGTTAAAAGCGCCCCGCTAGCGGTGCATAAACTGCACTAAAGCGCCGCTAAAAAGAGTGGCGCTTTAGTGCTAATGCAGCCGTGGCCCCAGTTTGAAAGGGGTCTTAATGTAAGCAGTTTAAGTACCTGAGAGTGACCCGGTATGAGTCTTCTGTACAGCAATGCTGGAAGGTGAGGAAAGAGCAGTACAAGCGGGCCGTCAGTCATTTTTTCAACTTTCCGCCTATTAAATCTTCTGCTCGTTGTTGTTTTAACTTTGGATAGTAAAACATTTTCTGCCAGTAAATACCCTATATAGCCCACTTCTTGTTTCTTGTCTGGTCATTAGCCTAGAGTTATGTCATCATACACAGCTCTCTCTCCCGCAACGGAGAGGGGGGTGAGTCATAAGAGGGCCAATGAGAGCTGCAGAGCTGGAGGTGTGCCTCTTTGTAAATCTAGGAAGTGAACAGGCAGCAGCTTCAGCTGCCCACCGTTAAAATGGCTGCAGCCAGACTTAGTGGAGGGAGAGTTCTGCAACATATTTGGCAAGTACAGAATCACAGTATATATAAATAATATGCAAAGTGGTTGGAGAGAAGTTTCAGAATGGCAAAGATGTTTTTATTACAAATCATGTGAGCAGACTGCAGTTCCTCTTTAATCAGTTTATGAGCTGACATGAAACATGCTGATAGGAGGAGAGAGCAGAGTGACAGAAAGATGAACCTATCATTGTGCTGCTTCTCCTTTCACTGTCCAATCACAAGCTAGGGAGAGGGTGTGGGTTGAATGATACAGGCCATCAGACGGACAACATCTAAAGGCAGAAAAAAAGTACTGATGGAGAAATCTCTGGATTAAAGCGAGCAGTGCAGTGAATGCCAGTTCTGTTATTTTAACTTCCAATGGGCTGTGCTTTTTTGTCTTATTGTTTTTGTCTGGAGTTCTGCTTTAAAAAATTTTAGTTTGCCTTTACAGAAAAAATGTAAGGTTGGAATAACACTGAACACGCCTGTCAGTGCCCATCAGTGCTGCCTGTCAGTGCAGCCTCATTGGTGCCTCCTCATCAACGCACATCAGTGCAGCTTCATCAGCACCCATCAGTGCAGCCTCCTCAGAGTCCATCAGTGCAGCCTCATTGGTGCCTCCTCATCAGCGCCCATCAGTGCAGCCTTATTGGTGTCTCCTTATCAGTGCAGCCTCATCAGCGCCAATCAGTGCAGCCTCATTGGTGCCTCCTCATCAGCGCCCATCAGTGCAGCCTCCTCAGCGCCCATCAGTGCAGCCTTATTGGTGTCTCCTCATCAGTACCAATCAGTGCAGCCTCATCAGCGCCAATCAGTGCAGCCTCATTGGTGCCTCCTCATCAGTGTCCATCAGTGCAGCCTCCTCAGCGCCCATCAGTGCAGCCTTATTGGTGTCTCCTCATCAGAGCCAATAAGCGCAGCCTCATCAGCGCCCATCAGTGCAGCCTCATCAGTGCAGCCTCATCAGCGCCCATCAGTGCAGCCTCATTAGCGCCCATCAGCGCAGCCTCATCAGCGCCTCATCAAAGCAACTAAGAAAAACTTTGTTTTTAATTCAAAAGTTTTGGACTTTTTTTTATTTGTTTGCACAAAATAAAAAACCTAGTGGTGATTAAATATCACCAAAAGAAAACTGGAGTTAGTACTTACCGGTAACTCCTTTTCCGGTGGTCTTCCAGGACAGCCCTTGAGAGATGGAGCTCCTCCCATCGACCCAGGAAACACATTGCCACAGTTCAAAAGGCGGTCCCTCAGGTCCCTGGTCAGTCATTCACCAAGAACCGAAGGATGGAACTGAAAAACATATAAACCATAACAGGTAATAACATTAGTACATCATTATAATCAAATAAAGGGTGGGATCGTGCTGTCCTGGAAGACCACCGGAAAAGGAGTTACCGGTAAGTACTAACTCCAGTTTTCCCAAGTGTTCTTCCAGGACAGCCCTTGAGAGGATCCCCAAGTACTTACCAGATTAGGGGGGGACCACGGCCTGGAGGACTTTCCTCCCAAAGGCCTGATCCTGACTAGACATTAAGTCCAGTCGGTAATGCCTTGTAAAGGTGGAAAAGCTTGACCATGTGGCTGCTTTACATACCTGCTCCGGGGTGGCACCAGCTCTTTCTGCCCAGGATGCAGACAACGCTCTTGTGGAGTGAGCTTTAACACCCTCAGGAGGATCTCTATTCAAGGCCTTATACCCCTCTGCTATAGCTAGCCTAATCCATCTAGCTATGGTTACTTTTGAAGCTTTCTGTCCCCTACGCTGTCCGGAGAAAAGGACAAAAAGGGAGTCTGAAATTCTGAATGGATTTGTTACTTTAAGGTATTCTAGAATACACCTCCTCACATCCAATAAATGAAAACGTTCCTCTTTCTCATTTGCTGCATTTTGACAAAATGAGGGAAGGACAATATCTTGGGACCTATGGAAGCTAGATGCTACCTTTGGTAAGAACCCAGGGTCTGTCTTTAGAATGACTCTGTCTTCTAGGATCTGTAGAAAAGGTTCCCTGATGGAAAGGGCTTGGATTTCACTGACCCTACGGGCTGAAGTGATTGCCACCAGGAGTACTGTCTTAAATGTAACAAGCCTTAAGGAGGCCTCCGAGATAGGCTCAAAGGGTGACCCCAAGAAAGCTTTTAGTACAACTGCTAAATCCCAGGATGGGACTTTGGTGACTCTGACTGGCTTGCGTCTAGCGACTGCCTTACAGAATCTAGCGACAAAAGGATTTTCCTGTAAACGTTCATCTAGGTACACACTTAAGGCAGCTATCTGTACCTTAATGGTACTTAGGGTTAAACCCTTGTTTACACCTTCCTGAAAAAACTGTAGAATATTAGCCGTGTTTATGTCACGGCTATTCAACCAGCTATTAAATTTTTGCCAGACTTTTTTGTAAATAGCCCTCGTGACTGGTTTGCGACTCTGTAGTAAGGTCGCAATTACCTCATCTGTCAGGCCCTTACTCTTTAAGATTTCCTCCTCAGTAACCACGCCGAAAGCTTCAGTGTGGCGACCTGTGGATGGTAAAGAGGTCCCTGCGACAGGAGGTCCTGTCTGTAGGGAAGCCTTAGAGGTGGACAATCTGTCAATTGTAGCAACGTTGTGAACCATGGTCTCCTGGGCCAAAACGGTGCTACTAGAATCAAACAGGTTTTTTCCTTGAGGAATCTTGCTAGGACCCTCGGAATGAGATGAAGAGGGGGAAAAGCATACGCCAGACTGAAAGACCATGGAGCTTGCAAGGCATCTACAGCCAGGGGCCGATCTCCTGGGTTTAGCGAGAAAAAATTTGGAACCTTTGCATTGTTTTTGTTCGCAAAAAGGTCTACCTCTGGTTTTCCCCAGTGATTTGTTATGAGATTGAATGCCTCTGGGTGTAAGGACCATTCTTGGTTCGAAATCTTTTGTCGACTCAAGAAGTCCGCCGTGTTGTTCAGCTCCCCTTTCAGGTGGACTGCAGAAATGGATTCCAGATTGGCTTCTGCCCACTGGAAAATGCGTCTGGCTACTACCATCAAACGAGGACTTTTGGTACCTCCCTGTTTGTTTATGTATGCTACAGCCGTCATATTGTCTGAACGGACTTGTAGATGGTGACCCTGTATTGTGGGGTGAAAGGCTAAGACCGCTCTCAGGATTGCTGTTAGCTCTTTCCAGTTGGAAGAGAAACATTTCTCTTCCGGGGTCCACTTGTCCTGGACCCAGCTTGAGCCGAGGTGGGCTCCCCAGCCCCAACTGCTCGCATCTGTTGTCAGTGTTGAAGTGATAGGAAGGACCCAATGAACCCCTTTGTTCAGGTTCTCCCTGTCCTTCCACCACCAGAGGGAGCGTTTTATCCTTGAGGGGATCAAAACTTCCTCCTCCAGATCTCTGCCCCTTAATTGTTCTAGCAGAAACCCCTGAAGGTCTCTTTGGTGGAACCTGGCCCATTGTACGGCTGGAATGGCTGCTGTCATAAGACCTAAGACCGACATTACTTCCCTCACTGTACATTTGGGGCTGCATTGAAGAAAAGATATTCTCTGCCACAGATTCAAAATCTTTTCTTCCGGCAGTATAATTTTTTGATCTACTGACTTGATCCAGTAACCCAGATACAGGATCTCCTGTGTTGGGGTTGTCTTGGATTTCTCCTGGCTGACAATCCACCCTAACCGACTCAGGCTGAGTTGAGTCAACTCCAGATCCTGAGAAAGACGACTCTCCGAGCGTGCTGTTAGGAGTAGATCGTCTAGGTAGGGAATAATTGAGACTGACTGAAGCCTCAGTGGAACTAAAGCCTCTCCGAGAACTTTGGTAAAGATTCTTGGGGAGGATGACAGCCCGAAGGGAAGCGCTCGGCACTGAAAGTGGTAAACCCTTGTGTCTATCTGTACTGCCATTCGAAGGAATTTCTGGCATTCCTCCTTTATTGGAATATGCAGATAAGCATCCCTTAAATCCAGGGTAGCCATAAACATCTCTTTCTGCAGGAGATTCTTTATGGAGTAAATGGACTCCATCCGAAATCTCTTGTAACGGATGGAGCGATTCAATGGTCGGAGATTCATAATTAATCTGAATCTTCCTGACGGCTTTTTTACTACAAAAATGTGAGAGTAAAAACCGTCTCCTTGTTCCTGTATAGGGACTGGTGTCAATACTTCTTGATCCACCATCTCCCCTATCAGTAAGGGTAAGGCCCTGGCCTTTTCTGAGTGACTTGGAAGTTTTGTCACTACAAACTTTGAAGGAGGGCGGCTGTGAAACTCCAGCGCATGACCCCTTTTTATTATGTTTAAGACAAATTCGTTTGAAGTTGTCTCTTCCCATTGTGGAAGGAATTGGCTTAATCTTCCTCCCACAGGGACCCTGGCATCACTGGGGTTTGGGATCCTGATTGGGGCGGCTAAACAGTATGCCCCCTTTTCCTTTCCCTTTATGCCCCGACCAATGTTTTTTGGGGATTGAACTCTTCTCTGGTTTAGAGGGTTCTTTAAAGGGACGAAAAATTTTTCTTTGAAAATTTTTCTTTTTTGCGGGAAAGGTTTTCTTTTTATCCGCCGTCCTTTCTAAGGCGGAGTCTAATTCAGGCCCGAAGACTAAGTCTCCTGTAAAAGGGACGCTGCACAGGCGGGTCTTAGACGCCGTGTCTCCCCCCCAGGTTTTCATCCATACTGACCTCCTTGCTGCCACTGAAAGTGCTGCTGACTTAGCCGCAAATTTTACGGAGTCCGTGGAGGCGTCAGAGATGAAACTGGTGGCCTTAAAAAGCATAGGGAAGGATTTCAGAAGCTCCCCCCTAGGAGTGCCTGCTTTTAAATGTTCTTGAAGTTGCGACAACCAGAACTCCAGGTTTCTAGCTACACAAGAAGTGGCTAGAGCTGGTTTTAAGCCTGCCATAGAGGCATCCCAGGCCCTCTTTAAGACAATGTCAGTTCTCCTGTCCATTGGATCTTTCAGGTGACCCATATCTTCAAAAGCCAGATCAGCTTGTTTTGAGATTTTGGACAAAGGGGCGTCTAGTTTAGGATTTTTATTCCAGACCGCCTCTGGGCTCTCATCAAAAGGGAACCTTCTCTTAAGGGATTTAGGAAAGAAAACCTTTTTATCTGGTTCAGACCACTCCTTAAGGACAAGGTCAGAAAGCACCTTATGTATAGGGAAAACCCTTGCTTTCTTTTTCCCCAGAGCCTCATACATTTGATCATGTCTAGATAACTGAGTTTCTTCCTCCTCAATTTCCAGCGTATCATAGATAGCCCCCATTAGCTCATCTACTTCCTCAAGAGACAATCTATACTTTGAGGCTTTGGATGTTACTTGATCCTCTTCCTGACCCGAGTCAGTGTCAGAGGAATCGGGGCTAATCAACGTGGGGCTAGGCTCCCTGATCATACGGGGCTCCCCTGAGCTGGGTGTTGTAAGGCATGGTGAGGAAGAGATTATAGTTGCTTTACTCGTGGAGGCAGCTGCAGCTGATCCCACGTCAGTGATTAACTCCCGGAGGGACTTAAAGGTCGACGCCATTTCCTCTTTAAAGGAGCCCAAAAACTTTGCTAAAGGGGAATCTGCCTCAGATTTAAGCAAGCTTGCAATGCATTGCTTGCATAGGGCTTTGTTAGAGCCAGAGGACAACCTATTCCCACAATTAGGACACTTTTTGCGGCCTGTCTTGTCTTCCCTTGGGATATCTTTAGCCTGAAATAAGAAGACAAAGGATTTCTTAGCGTCAGCCCCATGTCCCTCCTTCAATCACCAAGTGCAAACAATCTCACTGTGAGTAAACCGCCACCGTGGGGCACTACAGGACCCAGCCTACAAACACCACCACTCCACCAGAGTAATAGCATGCCCAGCAGCCTACCTGGGATTGGCTGGTGCCTGTCTCCGCCGGAGTATCCTGGGGAATAGCCTCCATGGTCCCCCTCTGATGCTCCCGATCCCGCCGCTAGTCCGGTATTGCTGGACACTGGTCGGGCTTCACAGGCACAGCGCTGGCTCTCCCTCTCCTCCTTGTACCTTTAGAGACCCGGAACCGGAAGTCTCGGCACGCAGTGATGACGCGGTTCCGCCGGAAGTGACGCTCGGCGTCTCCGACCCCACCGCAACAAGGAGCTGAGATGGAGGTTCCACTCACCGCTCCTGGGGGAAACCAGCGCCATTCTGCCCCTGGCCACCTCGGCACTGGAAGGAGGAGGGTAACGGGTCTGCTCCGAATCAGCTGGACGGTACCCGAGCCGTTTAAAAAAGGTATGGACCCAAAACTGCAGCCAAGGAATAGGACCCGGTCCCTCATGGCTACAGGTTCTCAGGCAGCCCCTGAGAGGGGCCTTCAGGTTCCTGGCAACATGTTCCTCCGACGGAGGAAACACAAATGACTGACCAGGGACCTGAGGGACCGCCTTTTGAACTGTGGCAATGTGTTTCCTGGGTCGATGGGAGGAGCTCCATCTCTCAAGGGCTGTCCTGGAAGAACACTTGGGAAAGATCCATCCGTCTCAAGATAATGATAACATTTGTGTTTGCATACATATATGTTATATGACCGTGCAATCATCATTCAAAGTGTGACAGCGCTGAAAGCTGAAATTGGCCTGTGCAGGAAAGGGGTGAAAGTGCCCGGTAGGCGAGTGTATAACTTAATAGACACCCACTGCAGATCACAACCTCAGTGCGTTTTGAGCGCGGTGCAAGAAATACGTACAGAACACGGGTTTCCTGCACCACATTCAGGTGTGGACTGTCCTTAAAGCGGAGTTCCCACTGTTAAAAAAAAAATATGTTTTTTTAGGATAAATATCTTTTGTATCCAACGCTTATTAATAGCACTCACCCGTTTCTGTGCTGAATCAGGCTCGGTTGTCGATTTCATAGAGGAATATATCTTATATTCTTCTGTCCTGGCAGTCTCCATAGTGCTTGTGAAGCCCACAAGCACTATCTTCTGGGCTCTGGTGCAGCTGAGCGACCAGCATGCACAGCCTGTTCTTATGCATGCGCCATATCTACAGCGCAGCGCCATACACTTCTGGCGTTGCCATCACAACGGGCGGCATTGTTGGAAGTGCCCGCTCCCATTGTGATGGCAACGAAGCCCTCGACGCTGCCCATTGACTCCTGGTAAATGATGACAAGCATCTCCCAGGAGCACTAGTGAGCACGGGCGTCCAGGGAAATAACGTCAGGCGCCATGGAGAGGAAAAGACAGATTTTAAGGGACCCCCTAGCAACAGACATAAAAAGGTGAGTAAAAATGTTTTTTTTTCCCAAATGTTGTTAATTGTATTTAATGCAGCTGAATAATGCAAAATGTATTTCATGAGTGGAACTTCGCTTTAAGCGCTCATGCACGAGGGTGCTTTAGCCTGTATATTGTAAAAACTGGCTTATTCCTTTGCCCGGGAGGCTCAGGAGCAGCAGTCCTATGAAGATCAATAACAGGCCGACAAATGTCACGGCTTATGCTGCTGTGAGTGACACAGGAATGGAGTCCCCGAATGCAGAGAGTCCATGCTTGGGGCCTAGGTCCCTGATCAGGAGGAACGCAGTGTAAAGCCGCTATGCATTTCAGCCTGTCCTTCATTCTGACAGGGCTGCAGGCAGCACGCTGTTCCTGTGCTGTCCAAATGCCGGAATACTCCCGGTTTTTATGCTAGACGAGACCTTAATATGAATGAAGAGGCCAATGCATGCAAAGATAGGCAACAAAATGTGGAAATAAGGTGGCCGCATATTTAATAAGTAGCTTTTACATGTTGATAATTATAGGGCTAATAACCGTTGCGGTTTGTAGAACTGACCCCCCCTGGTGTCCTGGTGAAGATGGCCATTCTAATATCACTCAGAGATGTAAAATCCGCCGTTCACTCGCAACGCCACAAACTTTATGCCTGCATATGACTTTCCTTGGCAACGCTCACATTAAACCTTCCTTTCTATTAATATAATGACACTACTGAGGCGTATACGGCAATACATTTCCTCCTAGACCAAGCAAATAATTCACTTAATGCCGCTGTAATCGCTCTCAGTGCAGCCATTTACCATGCTTCTGAGTGCTGCCAGAACATAATGTGGGATTAGTCAGCCTTCAGCATCATGTGGGGAACTGGATAAGGTGGCACTACAAATCCCAGCATGCCCTGATGTCTCTAGCAAGCAGAGTATAGACTTATTTAAAGGGTACGTAAACCGCAATAATGATCTTTTCTTATTTGCTCCAGTGTATCCATTAAATATATAATTGGAAGCAATTTTTAATATCTGTTTAAGAAATGTAGCCACTTACAGACCAGAAAATGTTCCCCCTTAATGACCAGGCCATTTTTTGCGATACGGCACTGCGTCCTTTTAACTGACAATTGTGCGGCCGTGCGACGCTGTAGCCAAACAAAATTTACGTGTTTTTTTGCCACAAATAGAGCTTTCTTTTGGTGGCATTTTATCACCTCTGCAGTTTTAATTTTTTGCACTATAAACAAGAAAAGAGTGACAATTTTGAAAAAAAAAAAAATATTTTCTTGCTATAATAAATCCCCCCCCCCCCCCCCCAAAAAAAATATAAAACTAATATGTATTCCTCTACATATTTTTTTTTTTTTGGGGGGGGGAATCTCAATAAGTATATATCGATTGGCTTGCGCAAAAGTTATAGCGTCTACAAAATGGGGGATAGTTTTATGGCATTATTTTTTTACTAATAATGGCAGCGATCAGCAATTTGGGGGTGAGACTGACTGGAGGTGGAGAGAGATCGCTGTTCCTAATCACTAGGAACAGCAGATCTCTCTCTTTTTTTTCCCCTGACAGAACGAGGATCTGTCTACATTGACAGATCCCCATTCTGGCTCTTTCCTGCACGTGGCCGGCGGACAAAGCAGGCACTGGCCACGTGCACGGGTGCCTTGTCGTGCAGCGAGCGTGTGCCTGCTATGGCTCTTAAAAGGGCCGACGTACACCTACGGCGATTTGTGGGAACAAGCTGACCTGCCGTAGTATGAGGGCGGCTGGTCGTCAAATGGTTAAAATACGCCTCTTGGTTCTGCCAGAAATCCAGTGAGTCTGTAACTTCCAGTACTCTCTGCATGAGTAGAAGGAGGGGTTATGGAGAAGAAGAGGAGGAAGGGTTAATGAGAAGAAGAGGAGGAAGGGTTATGGAGAAGAAGAGGAGGAAGGGTTATGGAGAAGAGGAGGGGTCTGTGCTGTTGTAATCCATCAGAAATGAAGTAGGCAGAGCTGACACCACTTGCGTAGGAATTCAGAGCTGTGTTGTCATGTTGGAGAGTAGAGTAGGAGCATACTAGAATTCTGGCACATTTACAGGGATTTTTCTGTGCTAAAACTTTAGCTTTGGGTGGACTGGTCAATTGGATCATTACAATTCTATGGTACCCCTCTGAGTTAGGTGACGATCCTCGTTACCCACTCTCCTCCCCAACACTAATAAAAGAGGAACACTCAGCTGAATAGAAGTCGCACCGAGAATGAAGGGTTGGCAGATAT
This sequence comes from Lithobates pipiens, assembly GCF_037356315.1. Classification (NCBI taxonomy): domain Eukaryota; kingdom Metazoa; phylum Chordata; class Amphibia; order Anura; family Ranidae; genus Lithobates; species Lithobates pipiens. The sequence goes on from NW_027507785.1 coordinate 69,512,127, forward strand.
CCCCATCATCACACACAACTACATTTGAAACACAACTGCAGCTTATTACTGGAGAGTTAACCCCTCCATGTCTTCACATCTGGAGAGACACTCAAATTGGCTTAATCAGTCATCAAAATCTATCCATTCACTGCAGACCTCACATTTTAACCCCCCAATTCTGAGCTGTACTAATCACTTTCCCAAACTATCCTGCAGAAGCCACAACATTGTCTTGTCTTCATGTCATGGCTTGTCAATCATTTACCGACCCTCAGCTGGTTGCCAAGATGTTCTGCAGTAGCTGACCCCTGAAGAGGTTCTGCAGCAGTTGTCCACCCAAGAGGTTCTGAAGAAACTAAAGCAGATACCCACTCAAGAGCAGCGCCCCCCACCCAAAAATATTCTGCAGAAGCGACCGCCACCCTTCCCCCCAAGAGGTTCTGCAGCAGTTGCCCACCCCTAAAAGTTATGCAGCAAGCTGCCACCCACCCAAGAGGATCTGCAGCAGCTGCTCTCTTTCCTTCCAAAGAAGTTCTGCTGCAGCTTTCCACCCATGAGGTTCTGGATGATCTGAACCAGATGCCCTCCTTCCCCAGTGGTTCTGCAGCAGTGCCCCACCCCCTCCTCTTCCAAGACATTCGGCAGCAGCATTTCCAACCCCCCTACCAGTTCAGCATCAGCTACCCCTGCAATGTTGTGGAAGTTATCTTGCAAACAGCCCCCCAGTTTTCCATCCATAAGGATCTGGATGATCTGAACCAGCTGCCCTCCCTCCGAAGAGGTTCTGCAACAGCAGGCTTCCTCCCCAATCCAAGAGGCTCTGCAAGAGCTGTCCACCGATAAAGTTTTGGATGATCTGAACCAGCTGCCCCCCCCCCCCCCCAAGCGGTTCTGCAGCAGTGCCCCACCCTCCCCTTCCCAAGAGGTTCTGCAGCAGCAGGCTCCCTCCCCAATCCAAGGGGTTCTGCAAGAGCTGTCCACCCATAAGTTTATGGAAGATCTGAACCCAAGAGGTTCTGCAAGAGCTGTCCATCCATAAGTTTATGGAAGATCTGAACCCAAGAGGTTCTGCAAGCGCTGTCCATCCATAAGTTTCTGGAGGATCTGAACCCAAGAGGTTCTGCAAGAGCTGTCCATCCATAAGTTTCTGGAGGATCTGAACCCAAGAGGTTCTGCAAGAGCTGTCCATCCATAAGTTTCTGGAGGATCTGAACCCAAGAGGTTCTGCAAGAGCTGTCCATCAATAAGTTTCTTTAGGATCTGAACCCAAGAGGTTCTGCAAGAGCTGTCCACTCAAGGTTCTGGAGGATCTGAACCCAAGAGGTTCTGCAGCAGCTATCCCCCCCCCCCCCCCCCCCCCCTCTGCAGAGCAGCATTACCAACCTCCTCCAAGAAGTTCTGTAGCAATAGGTTCTCTGTTGGATCTGAACCAGTTGGATCTGAACCAGTTGCCCCCCCCCCCCCCCCAGGGGATCTGCATCAACTACCCCCACAATGTTACCATTACACCCCCTTACTTGACTATGCAGCAAAGAGGTTCTGTAGTAAATCCCACCCAAGAGGTTGTGCAGCAGCTATCCCTTTGCACAGCTGCCCCCCCCTTACCTGACTCTGGGGGGGCCCCCCTTGGCATCGCTCTTCTTCCTCTTCGGCCGGGGCGCCCTCCGATCTCCGGGGTTCCTCTGCTCTCCGGGATCTCTCCGATCTCGGGGGTCCCTCTGCTCTCCGGGGTCTCTCTGATTTCGGGGGTCTCTCTGCTCGGGGGGGTCCCTCTGCTCTCCGGGATCCCTCTGCTCTCGGGGATCTCTCCGATCTCGGGGACCCCCCTGGTGTCGGGACTCCCCTCTGAGCGGTGCGGGGGTGTCGGTGTGAAGGGGGGCGGTGGGGTAGCCCAGGAGGAGGTAGACGACGATCAGCCCCCCCAGGCTCAGCACAGCGGCCAGCAGCTTGCCGTGGATCCTCATGGTGTCGGAGGGGGTCCGGGGGAGCGCCGAGCCCCGGGGGGAGCCGCTCCGTTCACCATTGTCAGCGGCGGCCAGGCACCACGTATCCGAGAGAAGGGGGAGGGGAGGAGGGCAGGACTGGAGGAGCTCCCTCTGTCCATTCCGACACATAGGAGGAGAGACTGTCATAGGGGGGGGTCACCGGATCCACACCCCCCACCCCAACCATTGTCCACGCCGCACATCATCACACCGGATTTATTATCACTGGGGCTGGGGGGAGAATCCTCCATGGTCACAATGCTGCCCAGGAAGGAAGAGGAACTTTGTATCCATTGATGTGTGCAAAGAGCAACATTGTATCATCATTGGGGGAGATTTACCAACACTGCTTCACACAGCAACCAATCAGCTTCCAACTTCAGCTTGTTCACTTCATCTTTCACAATAAAATCTAGAAGCTGATTGGCTGCACCAGATTCTGTGTGCACCAGTTCTACATTTCCCCCATTGTCTCATTGTGTGGAAAATAGAACTAAAGGAAAACTTTTTTTTTAATTTTCTGTACCGAGCCCAAATCATTTTTCATTGGGCAAAGTACAGACTTGCAATTTAACCATTGCGCCCTTAAAAAAAAGTGATCTGCGTTCAGATCGCTTTTTAGAGGCGTTTGACAAGCACGAGGAGGCGATGTAATTAGGGTTGCCACGTCATCCCTACGTGTTCAGGTTTAAGTGGATGCGGTTTTTGTAACGCTTTTCTCACTGACAATTTTAACCCCGCAATTGCTGCATTAACACATTGTACATGTTTTGCAGCGTTTTCCCATTGACTTATCGCCACCTATAGGGGGCGATAGTTTTTGCCACAGGTGCGAAGCACAACATTGCTACTGCTTCATGTGAACCCCCTCCTTCTCTGTCTTTGCAGCATAAGAGGGGGTCAGTTGGGGGCACTAAAAACACAGTTCAACCTCACATGGATTTCAGTCAATAGTTGGAAAGTACGGAAGAAAGGGTGTCCTCCAAAACTATCCGAAATGCAAATCGCAGTTTTCTTTTCCTCCAATCAACTGCCAGCTGCGTCATTACCCACTCTGCAGCACATGTAAACAAAGGGGTCAGTGCTGATAACATCAGTGCCCTTATATGGACACATGTAAACACAGGGGCAGGATGCTGATGATGTCAGTGCCCTTATATGGACGTATGTAAACAAAGGGGTAGGATGCTGATGATGTCAGTGCCCTTATATGGACACATGTAAACAAAGGGGCAGGATGCTGATGATGTCAGTGCCCTTATATGGACACATGTAAACAAAGGGGCCGGATGCTGATGATGTCAGTGCCCTTATATGGACACATGTAAACAAAGGGACAGGGTGCTGATGAGGTCAGTGCCCTTATATGGACACATGGAAACAAAGGGGCAGGATGCTGATGATGTCAGTGCCCTTATATGGACACATGGAAACAAAGGGGCAGGATGCTGATGATGTCAGTGCCCTTATATGGACACATGTAAACAAAGGGATGGGATGCTGATAATATCAGGGCCCTTATATGTACACATGTCCACATGTAAACAAAGAGGCAGGATTCTGACACCATCAGTGCTCTTATATGGTCACATGTCCATATGTAAATTTACATTTAGCTCCTCACCAAATTCCCTGTCAGGAGTAGCTACTGTAGATAGTTGTTAGAGATCCATTGATTTCTCCCTAAGTTTGGCCTTGTTTTATTTTTCTGCCACTAAGTGGCCGGGCACTTGGTGGTATTAAATGTGAGAAGGGCATTTCAACGTCAAGTTATGTAAATATGGGGTATCTCAGCCAATGGGCAGGGGTTTTCTTGAAATCCTTGGGCTGCTTGGAGAGCCTATATATTCAGATGAGATCAGGTGTTGTGCCACCGGACTGCCGTCTGGGTGGACATGTGTCGTCTGCCCCAGAGATTGGGCCTATCCCAGGGGCATCAGGCTGCCAGGCTGTGTGAGGGCCTATTCAGAAGTAAGAGGGCAGCGTAGAGTTGGGACTGCGGATAGCAGTCGAACCAAAAGTGACGGTTCTGCCGGCCGGAGAACCTGTTGTGGTCGGAGGTAAAAGGGAAGCTGTCGCCAGGGCCATCTTAATAGCATCATGGGCCCCTGGGCACTGGGGTCCCTACCAGTCTGCCCCAATTTACACACCTACGTTTAAGAATTAAAGTATAAATAGCTGATAGAATAAACACATATTTATTAGTACTTTCAATAAAATCTAATTTAAACAATAATAAAACATGCCATAAATCAAGGACTAATCAACACAAAAGGCTCAGTACAGAGGGGGAGGCAGAGGAGCTCAATATGGGGGAGGGGGGGGGGGGGGGTCAGAAGGGCACAATACTGGGATCAGGATAGCACAGTACAGGTTCCAGGATGCTGTCTAACAGCTTAGTAAAAAACTTGACTGTCCCAGGAAATTCAGGACAGTTGGCAAACATGATGCAATGCAAGATTACCATGGGGTCCCCATTCACTTGGGGCCCCTAGGCATTGCCTAGGGGTGCCCATGCATTGAGATAGCCCTAGCTGTCGCCACTAAGGGACCAACCACCTTTACCAGGGACCATAGTGAGTAACTGAAGCAAGTACTGATGGAGAATCGGGAAACTTTCGGCGGCGATCAAGTCAGGGACCCAAAAGGCAGAGGTGATGTTTGAAGAGCAGCCTTGTGTGTCAAGCCAGGGACTGAGCCAGTTAGCAGGGGTGAAGCTTGAGAAGTATCTGGAGTGCCAAGCTAAGGACCCAGCAGGGTAGCGTGGGTGACGCTTGAGGGAGACACCACCGCAAAAGCCTTGAGGAGCTCACAGGATTCAAAATCAGTGAATCAGATAGTCCAGTGAGAAACCGAGAGCTCAAGGTGCTTAAGAGCTACAAATGGACATTGTAGTGAAAGTACTGTTGCCATAGGAGACAGCAACCCTGCACGTGCAGAAGTGGCACCTTGCTGGGGCCTTTCCCTGTATGGCTGTCCTCCTATTGAAGTCTCAGTGTCTGCCTATTGAAATTGCAACTACTTAAGGGTGTCCTGGTCCTAACCCTCTTTCCCTTGCAAAATGTAAAAAGGACTGTTAGAAGAAATAAAACCTCTTTTGCATCCAAGAAGTGTTTGGCGTCCAATGACTTTCACCATTTTTGCACCCTCTATGCCTCACAACCCACTACCTATTGAAGGATATCAGCGGTCTGTGGCCTCAAAGGTTCTTATTAGACCGGAAGAGGTTAGAGATTCTGCTACATAAATAAAGGGGTGGGAATGCCCATATATGGACACGTGTCCACATGTAAACAAAAGGGAGATGCTGATGATGTCCATGCTCTTATATGGACACATGCCCAAGACATAACTTCCAACATTTTGAGATGGGAATGAGGGACACCTACTAGCAAACATATGTAGGCATAGGACACGCCCCTTTTTGAAAGATAAAAAGTGCATTTTATATACAACTTTATAGATCAGACCAAAATGAGGGACAAATGAGGAGGAAAGAGGGACAGAGGGATGTTGCTCCAAATCAGGGACAGTCCCTCGAAATCAGGGACAGTTTGGAGGTATACCATGATATTGACTAAATATATGTCCATATAAATGTAGCACTGACCCCCAAGGAGCTGCTGGTTTTATTGGGTTCACCGTTACCTTCTTGACCTCTTCTCCGTCTAGGGGTTCCCGTGAAAAATGGCCCAAAGAAATGTGGAAACTGACACTGAATCTTCTTTTGGGTTATTTATTTGAAACAGAAACAGAGTCTTTATGCAAGGGTAGAGGGTTAGGATTAAGTTCAGGTACTTTAGACTGCAAAAATGGAAAGTCTCTTATAGGAAAAATCCAGAGAATAGCAACCGTTTCACAACTGGATTTTACAGCCCCCAAATAGACCTCCTCTCACTAGGCCTAGTAGCCGGTAGGGTGTTAAGCAAAGTCTCTGCCACAGACTTGAGCATTACTGAGCGACAGACAGATTTAAAGAGCTATCATATGGTACTAGTATCTCTCAGCCGATCCGGTGATACCATATGAGTGTAGATCCATGTAGTGTCCTTCAACTGAGCCTCCAGGCTCCTTCAGAGAAGCCAGCCTTGCACACGGCCTTCTCCTGAAGAGTCCACCATTGGGGTTTCTCCAGTTGTTGGGCCTCCCCCTTAAATGAGATGGCACCGGACCACCTTTGGATCAATAGGCCCCGACATCCATTCAGGCCTGTCCCTGTAGTTGCATTGCCTCGGGCCAGCCAGCCCCGAGACTCAAAATGCATGGTTCCACACCCCAGGTCAGGAGGGCCATGAGGCTGGTCAGGAGGACCAGAACCAAACAGTCAGAAAATAATCTCTGGAACAGAACCCCGAAGCACGTGATGCCAGCACCTTAAATACCACCTCCCAAAATGCACAGCAGGAAAACACTCCCACTGGGCTGGTTCCGAAAGAACAGTGACATTCAATACACCCAGCTAGACTGCGTTCTCACTCTTGCCGGCGGTGACAGCGACACCTGCGGTCAAGGAGAACCAGTGCAACCCAGCTAGACTGGTACTGAAACCAGAAATTTTGAAAATTAGCCCCAAAACCCAACTGTGGTTTCAGGAAAATTAACTTTGAAAAAACCATAGGGCCTGCTCGTCAGGAGCCAGCGCTATATAACGGCACTGACAACACCAGTGACCCACCCCTTTGTTAACGATGGCATTTCACCTTGTCACCTTTTGCTGCCATGTTGGCAAAAGTAAAACGGCACCATGAATGAGCTGTGGTTTGGTCCAAACTTGTTTTCAGATTGAACCCGGAAAGAAGGCGCCATTCCCGCCCATGGCCACCCAATCAACTGCGGCCAGGGAATTCCCCACCCACATCTGTACGTACACAAAGGGGCGGGGTTGCTTGTGACATTGTTGTCCTAATATGGCCACATGGCATGACAAGAGGAATATGTATTTCCTGTGGAGACCAGTCACAGATGGGTGTTTCTCTTCTCTGCATCTTGGAAACAAGTGCCGGTGCTTTTTTTGGGTGTGTCGGTGCACCTTTTTGGCACAGACTTCAATGGGAGTGTATAATGAGCAGGAAAATGTACATTGTACCACAACGCACAGATGTAAAAGTCATCTTATTTGCTCATTATAATCCCCATGGGACAAGATCTCGTGACACCCAAGGGGAAGATGCCATAATGCATCCGTGTGTTTTTTTTTTTTTTTTTTTTATAATGCATCCGTGTTCACATTTTTGTCTTTTTCTACTGTGTATGTAAATCCTGTGTGCTAATCTTGCAGTGCTTTACAATGCCTGGAGCCAGAGGACAAAAGGCAGTTTGCCATGCCTTGCCTACCACATATATGCTGTCAGGGATATATGCTTGTCTGGAAAATAAAATAATGGTAATTTTTATTTTATTTTTAAATACACTTTATTGAAAAAAACAGCCCTCCTTTGGCCAGAAAATTGTAAAAAAAAAAGAGCTGTTAAAGTGCTACTAAACCCAAAAGCAAACATTTATTATATTGTAGTTTCCAAATTCAAGCGTGAGTTCCGCCGTTTTTTTTTTTTTTAAGTCAGCAGCTACAAATACTGCAACTGCCGACTTTTAAAATAAGGACACTTACCCTCCCAGCGCGCCCACGATGTCGGCACCAGAAGCCGATCTCTCAATCGTCTCTCGGGTGCTGCCACCGCCATCTTGGGTATGGGAATCAGGAAGTGGAGCCTTGCGGCTTCATTTCCCGGTTCCCTACTGCGCATGCGCGAGTCGCGCGGCGCAATAAGGATGGTCCCCGCTGTCTCTGGGATCCGTGTGTTTCCCAGCAGACAGCGGGGGACCCGCAGGAAGTGGCGTAAATATCCGCAGATTCTGCAGATATGTATGCCGGAAGCTGGTGCAAATACCTGTACTGTACAGGTATCTGCACCCCCCTGAAAGGTGCCAATTGTGGCACCGGAGGGGGGGAGGGTTCCAATGAGCGGAAGTTCCACTTTAGGATGGAGCTCCGCTTTAAAGTGGTTGTAAACCCTTACAAACCACTTTGACCTACAGGTAAGCCTACATTAAGGCTTACCTGTAGGTCCAAGAAATATCTCCTAAACCTACACGGTTTAGGAGATATTTGCCAAGACACAGGCACCGCTGTCTACGGCGCATGCGCCGTAGACAGCGGCGCGCAGGCGCACTGAGCGCGCCGCTGTCAACGGCGATATGCCACGAGTGGCGGCTCACGTGCGCATGCGTAGGAGGGACGTCATCGCGGCTTCGTCGAATGACAGCGCTGGAGCAGCGAGACCCACCGAGAAGATGGAGGCTCCGTACACAAGGGGACAGCGGTGACTTCACTGGCTCCTGTGTCAGGTAAGTGACACATAATGGACTACTATGCGATGCATAGTAGTCCACCTTTGCAGGGAATCAAAGAGGAAGTAAACCCATCAGGGTTTACTTCCTCTTTAAACAGGATGGCTGCATTTGTTTTCTTTTTTTAGGGTTTCTTTCTTCTATTATTATCTGGTGATTATATTAAATACCACCAAAAGAAAACTCTATTTGTGTGAAAAAAATGACATAAATTCAATTTGTGTACAGTGTTGCATGACTGCGCAATTGACAGTTAAAGTAGCACAGCGCCACATAGCAAAAACGGCCTGGTCATGAAGGTTGTAAAATAAGAGCTTACAATCTAATAGGACAGGAATAAAGGGGAAATCTTCCAATGGAGACACTAGTTCTGGTGACAACACGTTGGAGGCATTTCCTCTCACTTCCTGTTTTGACTATAGGACAGGAAGTGAAGGGAAACCTCCCCAATTGGACACAGCTGGCAAAAAAAAAGCTAAGAAGGGTTATAAGTAACCCTCCCTTTCTCTATCCAACATGGGAAAAATCATTTTTAGTTCCGCTCTAATTGGGGAAATCTGCTCTCAGTTGCTGGGAAATGTTTTGTAATTTTCATTGCGCAACTATTGCTGCAGCCGCACAGGAAACAAAATAAACGACTGGGAGCATTTAGAAGATCCAGATAAGCAGAGTGTAGGGACGTACAGAGGTGACATGTATACATATATACTGGGAAGAGATAAAACAATATCTGCCATGCTATACATTCATATAGAATTAGGACACACTTGGCCCTTGTGTGACCCATGAAACCTGAAACAGGCTCATAAAGGGAGGACAATAAAACCCTACAAGCAGGCAGGAAGGCCTCCTCCTTGGCTTCGGGACAGAAATCTGAACCCCAGAAACATCTGGATTGTTTCGAGGACTTTGGGAACATTTTTAGCTCAGCCAGAGAGCAGCACCTGTCCCCAACGGCCCGACCACCTCCCATCCGCGAGCTTATCAGAGTAAAGGGGAACGCAAAACATTTGTAGACGGTCTTCAAACTGCAATGCCAAGATATTCAGGAGAAGACTTTTATCGATGTACCACCGGCACACCTCCCAACATTTCGAGATGGGAATGAGGGACACCTATAAGCAAAAGTATCCAGGCATAGGACACACCCCTTGCCACGCCCCCTTGAAGGAGAATTGTACAAAAAAAAAACAAGATTGGTTAAACCCACAAGTGTTTTTTTTTTTTTTTTACCAATACTATTCCTTCATATTGGCTTTTGGAATTTACAAATGCAGCAATTTAGAAATCAGATGAAAGGTTTAACACTGGAAAACACTTTTTGATAAATAAAAAGTGCATTTTATATACAAATATATAGATCAGACCAAAATGAGGGAGAAATGAGGAGGAAAGAGGGACAGAGGGATGTTGCTCCAAATCAGGGACAGTCCCTCCAAATCAGGGACAGTTTGGAGGTATACCATGATATTGACTAAATATATGTCCATATAAATGTAGCACTGACCCCCAAGGAGCTGCTGGTTTTATTGGGCTCTCCGTTACCTTCTTGACCTCTTCTCCATCTAGAGGTTCCCGTGGAAGATGATCCAAAGAAATGTGGAAACTGACAGAGGGACATTGCTCCAAATTAGGGACAGTCCCTCCAAATCAGGGACAGTTGGGAAGGTATGTTTCCGGTCATTTTTAACCGCTTCAGCCCCGGAAGATTTAGCTGCTGAATGACCAGGCCAATTTTTGCGATTCAACACTGCGTCGCTTTAACTGACAACTGCGCGGTTGTGCGACGCTGTACCCAAACAAAATTGACGTCCTTTTTTCCCCACAAATAGAGATTTCGTTTGGTGGTATTTGATCACCTCTGCAGTTTTTTTGTGCTATAAACAATAGAAGAGTGACAATTTTGAAATAAAACACAATTGGGGTTATTTTACGAAAGGCAAATCCACTTTGCACTGCAAGTGCACTTGGAATTGCAGTCGCTGTAAATCTAAGGGGTAGATCTGAAATGAGGGGAAGCTCTGCTGATTTTATCATCCAATCATGTGCAAGCTAAAATGCTGTTTTTTATTTTCCTTGCATGTCCCCCTCAGATCTACAGCGACTTTCAGTGCAAAGTGAATTTTCCTTTAGTAAATAACCCCCAATATGTTTTACTTTATGCTATAATAAATATCCCACATTTGTTTTAAAAAATAAAAAAAATTTCCTCAGTTTAGTCCGATACGTATTCTTCTACATATTTTTGGTTAAAAAAAAAAAAATAGGGGATAGATTTATAGCATTTTATTATTATTATATTTTTTTACTAGTAATGGTGAAGATCTGCGATTTTTATCGGGACTGCGATATTGCGGGGGACAGATTTATAGCATTTTATTATTATTATTTTTTTTTACCAGTAATGGTGACGATCTGCGATTTTTATTGGGACTTTGATATTGCGGATAATTTGACATATCGGACACTTTTGACACATTTTTGGGACCATTGACAATTATACAGGGACCAGGGCTATAAAAATGCACTGATTACTGTATAAATGTCACTGGCAGGGAAGGGGTTAACACTAGGGGGCGATCAAGGGGTTAACTGTGTTCCCTCACTGTGTTCTAACTGAAGGGGGATGGGACTTACTAGGATGGGACTTACTCCCGGCGGTCATCACACCCTGCAGGCACGGTGAAGATTTGCGTGAAGTAATGGTGAAGATCTGCGATTTTTATCAGGACTGCGATATTGCGAGGGACAGAGCATTTTATTATTATTATTATTTTTTACTAGTAATGGTGACGATCTGCGATTTTTATTGGGACATTGATATTGCGGATACTTTGACATATCGGACACTTTTGACACATTTTTGGGACCATTGACAATTATACAGCGACCAGGGCTATAAAAATGCACTGATTACTGTATAAATGTCACTGGCAGGGAAGGGGTTAACACTAGGGGGTGATCAAGGGGTTAACTGTGTTCCCTCACCGTGTTCTAACTGAAGGGGGGATGGGACTTACTAGGATGGGACTTACTCCCGGCGTTCATCACACCCTGCAGGCACGAGCGCGTGCCTCCGGCGGCGCACGCTCGCCCCTAGTGGCCACAATGGGAAGCAACGTAATTTGCCCAGCCAAGCCAACCTGCTTCAGTAAAACTGCGGTGCCTGGTCGGCAAGTGGTTAAACATAGCTCCCAACTGTCCCTGATTTCGAAGGAATGTCCCTGATTTGAAACAATGTCCCACTGTCCTCCTCGTTTGTCCCTCATTTTAGTCTGATTTATAGAATTGTATATAAAATTTACTATTTATCTTTAAAAAAAGTGTTTCCCAGTGCTAAGGCTCCATGCACTATGAAGATCATAAACGGACGTTTTTGGGAGATGATGTGCAAGCTTAAGGGGATCCTACACCCAGCAGTCACTGCCACTGTCAGCCTGAACAAAGGAAAGAAGGCGCCCCAGTCCTACAGTAAACCATTGCGCCCAGGGACATCATCCCTACTGCCCACCCCTTGTCCTGGTCCTGCTAACATGGATATGTAAACTGAGCTGCGCAGCCATCGCCATACGCACTTCTTCCTGGCCTGTGTACTCTTTCTTTGGATTTTGGGTGACCACTGATAATGCATGCTGGAGCTCCATGGTCGTGGCACGCAGCTCCATCCTCAGGATTAGACATGTGCAATTAGTTTAGTTCCAAATAATTTTTTTTTTCAATTTCTGAAATTTCTAATTTCTGAATTTTGAAATTTCTGAATTTCGAATTTCTGAATTTCCAAATCTTGAATTTAGATTTTCCTAATTTTCAAATTTCAGAATTTTCGAAAATTCAGAATTTTGGAAATTGGAAATTTGGAAATTCAAAATTTCAGAAATTGGAAATTCAGGAATTGGAGCATTTTGGAAATTTGAAATTGGAACATTTTGGAAATTCAGAAGTTCGGAAATTCGAAATGTTGGAAATTCGACATTTCGGAAAAACTCGAAAATTCTAAATTAGGAAATTCGAAAATTCAAAATTAAGAAATTCCAAAATTCAAGATTAGGAAATTCCAAAATGCAAGAATTTGGAATTGGAAATTTCAAAAGAATGAAAATCGGAGAATTCGAAAACCCGAAAATCTGAAATAATAAATATTAAATTATAGGTATTGAAATTTCCTTTAAATGTGGCTGTTAGTGAATGTATTTAAAAGAATTATCTGAAAAAATGAATGCGGTATCTAAGCAAATGGAATGTAACGATCTAATAATAATAAAACCTTTTTATTATTATTTATTAATTTGTTCCATTCCATTTGTTTAGATGGGGCATTCGTTATTTTGGATAATTCATAACTTCAGATAAATTTGTATTCGTTAAATTCACAAACAGACAAATTTGAAAGGAAATTCCAATATCTATAATTTAATCGTTATTATTAGTTATTATTTCAAATTTTACTGATTTTCTTTTTTTTTAGATTTTCGCATTTTTGGATTTTCGAATTTCTGAATTTTCGAATTCCGAATATTTGGAATTCAAAAATTTGGAAATTCGGAATTTTAAAATTGGGAAATTTGGAAATTCGGAATTTTAAAATTGGGAAATTTGGAAATTCGGAATTTTAAAATTGGGAAATTTGAAAATTCGGGATTCGAAAATTAGAAAATCCTAATTTTCGGATTTCCGAATTTGGAATTTTTCGAATTTCCGGAAAAAGAAAAAAAAAAACAAATGAAACGAAAACAAACAAATTTTTTGTCAGTGCACATGTCTAGATCTTATAGAGTTATGGTCCACTGAATTGCTCAAAATTAGTTATCAGCCAACTTTCACCAAGCAAGAGTAAAGTGTTTAGAGTTCCTTCTCCCGGGGCGCTCAGCCCAGTACAGTGTGAAGAATGTTTCTTTATCTCTTTGGAGTAGCACTGAAATACGTGTAGACAGTCTATAGGCAAGTCTATGGAGACTCAGCGGCTGTACAAATTTACCAGCACAGCCAAATATTATTATTATTATTATACAGGATTTATTTAGCGCCAACAGTATACAGCCACTGCATCTCCATCTACTTCTATAGGCTGCCTGCATGCAGCTCAGCATTACTCCAAAGAGATTAACAATTGGCATTGCTTGCTGGATGGGGAAGAGCGTCCATTTGAATGAAGCCTTATGGGTTGCATATCCTTTCAATTACATGCAAAAAAAGTTTCAACTGCATTATCCCCCTGGTCCATTGATATTGGTGGGAGAATTTCCATAGGACACATTTCTAAATGGGCTACATCAGGGGTCACCGAACGACGGGCTTTGGGCCATATCCAGCCTGCTATGAGATTTTATTTGGCCAGCAGCTAGAATTAGTGGTGTATCCTCAATGTGCACAGATTGATGATTTAGGTTAGCAAGGCCTCCACTTCCCCCCTTCCAAACTTTCGCTCACCCCCACCCCACTGGAGTCACCAGCGCAGGTTTCCTCCGCTACGCTACCATCATCCCCATCATTGGTGGCCAGGACCTCCAGTGTCCTAGTTATTAAAGAATGCCTGCCACAGCATTCACAGGACGTCGGAACTTTCTCTGTCCAGACCTGCTCTTGCCCTGCTGCTACAGCCATGCTGTAGCATTAGGGTGGCTATGGCGACCCTGATGTAAGGGGGGGACTCTGATGGGGAAATTGGGACATGTGCGATTAGTTTTGTACGAATCGAAAATTCGTACAAATATCCGTAAATGCCTACATTCGGTAGGATCCGAAATATGAATTGCTATGCTGTATGAAATTACGAATTTCGGATCCAAATTCCTAACGAACATTCGTAGTTACGAAAAGTTAAAAACCCAGGAAGTCAGCACAGCACAGGGATGGTGAGAGCCCCTCATAATGATAAATTCATCATAACGAACATTCGTAATTGTTACGAAAAGTTAATGAAAATAATGAAAATTTGTATTTCGTATGAAATTTCGGACACGAATTACAAAATATGAAACGTAACGAAACAAAAAAAATTTACTGACGGTGCACATGTCTAGGACCCTAATGTAAGGGGGACTATACTAGGGACCTTGATATAAATGGGAATCAAATGGGGACCCTGATGTAAGGGGGGACTCTGATGTATGGAGGGACTTTGCTGGAGACCCTGATATAAGGGGGGGGCTCTGATGGGGACCCTCATATAAGGAGGGGCTTTGATGTTGCTCTGATGAGGAAATGGGGATCTGATGGGGAGATGGGGACCCGGATGTAAGGGGGGGTCTGATGGGGAGATGGGTACCCTGATGTACGGAGGGACTTTGCTGGAGACCCTGATATAAAGGGTGGTTATGGGGAGATGGGGACCCTCATATAAGATGGGGCTCTGATGGGGAGATGGGGACCCTGGTGTAAGGGGGGACTCTGACGGGGACCCTGATGTAAAGGGAGCTCTGATGGGGAGAGGGGGACCCTGATGTAAGAGGGGAGTCTCATGGGGACCCTGATGGGGAGATGGACACCCTGATGTATGGAAGGACTTTGCTGGAGACCCTGATATAAGGGGGAACTCTGATGGGGACCCTAATATAAGGAGGGGCTCTGATGAAGAAATGGGGCTCTGATGGGGAGATGGGGACCATGGTGTAAGGGGGGACTCTGATGGGGACCCTGATGTAAGCGGGGGGGGGTGGGGCTCTGATAGGGAGATGGAGACCCTGATGTACGGGAGATTTTGCTGGAGACCCTGATATGAGGGGGGGTTTATGGGGAGATGGAGACCCTCATATAAGGAGGGGCTCTGACAAGGAAATGGGGCTCTGATGGGGAGATGGGGACCCTGGTGTAAGGGGGGACTCTGACGGGGACCCTGATGTAAGTGGGGGGGGCTCTGATGGGGACCCTGATGTACTGGGGACTTTGCTGGAGACCCTGATATATGGGGGGGTTTATGGGGAGATGGAGACCCTCATATAAGGAGGGGCTCTGACAAGGAACTGGGGCTCTGATGGGGAGATGGGGACCCTGGTATAAGGGGGGACTCTGACGGGGACCCTGATGTAAGTGGGGGGGGCTCTGATGGGGACCCTGATTTAAGGGGGGACTGTGATGGGGACCCTGATGTAATGGGGGGCTCTGATGGGGAAATAGGGCTCTAATTGGGAGATGGGGACCCTGATGCAAGTGGTCTATACTAGGGACCTTGATATAAACGGGAATCAGATATGGACCCTGATGTAAGGGGGAATTCTGATGGGTACCCTGATGTAAGGGGGGTCTTTGATTGAGAGATAGGTACCCTGATGTAAGGAGGGACTCTGCTATGGACGCTGATGAAAGGGGGGAACTCTGATGGGCAGATATGTAAGGAGGGGCTCTGATGAGGAAATGGGGACCCTGGTGTAAGGGGGACTCTACTAGGGACTTTTATATAAGGGGGACACAGATGAGGACCCTGATGTAAGTGGGCACTCTGATGTAAGGGGAGCCTCTGATGGGGACCCTAATGTAAAGAGGGGCTCTGATGTAAGGGAGACTCTGATTTGGACCTTGATATAAAGGGAATTCAAATGGGGGCCCTGATATAAGAGGAGACTCTAATGCGGACTTTTACCAAAAGTTCTTTCTCTTTTGTTCTGAATCAGATTGCAAAAAAGATCTAAGTAAAATGTATTCATTCATTGGAATTGTATTCATTCATTAAAAAAAAAAAAGATTCTTGCCCCCCATGAATATTTGTAAAATATCAGACGTGGCCCTCATACTGAAAAGATTGGAGACCCCTGGGCTAAATCGATTATAAATGCTGTATTATAATAATAATAATAATGCTAGAAAGCGAATAATCACGTTGACTCTTTTATAAATATAGTCCGCTAGCTATATCCCTTGATGTTTAAATGCAGGCCTGTATTCTTATAATCGCTCTCTCTGAGCGGCTGAACATTATTGTGAACCCGGCTGTAAATGATTCCCAGAAGCCTGATGGAAATATGGCTTCGCCGCGCCTCTGCACTCCTGTAACCTGGAGTGAACCTTCTCTGCGGTTTGACATTTTGGCTCTTAAGCAGATTTATTGTCGTAGAGCGCCACTATTTTTTTTATAATTTTCTTGGCTGTTTGAAATTAATCTTGAAAATATCAAATCGCAGGATGTAAAATGTGATGCCGGATCATATTCCGCGCTCGATGTGAACCGTTATCCTTTTCTTCAATAGATTGTCTTTATTACATATGGCACGTGTTATTGATTGGCGGATTGGCACAGTCGTGGGATTAAAGGGGAAGTATTATGTTTTATGAAAAGAAGAGAAAAGTCGTATGGCTTCTATTTTGCTGATTAAAGCAAAGGTAAGTCACTGGCTTGCGGTGTTCCTTTGAAAGATTATGAATATACCAGTGCACCATGGCCATTTGTATGCCCTTTTTTTTTAAAATGCTATTTTTTTGGCTGCTTCCAACCTCAGTATGTTCTGTTGCACTGACCTGGAACAAGCATACAGTAAACTGAGTCCGAGCAAAGCTGATCTCCTATCATCTAAAAAAAAAAATCTTGTTTTGTTAGCCCCCACCTCCATATAATACATGTCTAATGCTTGTTTAGTCTCCGGCCGAATGCGTCCCTTTGTTTGCCTTTATATGGCTCTTGAGGCATTATTCCACTGACACCAACAATGGGGCATAATTCTTGCCACTGACACCAACAATGGGGAGCTTCCCTGTTTCCTCCGAAAATAAGACCTAGCGTGATTGGCGGGGATGGCTGCAATATAAGCCCTACCCCCCAAAATAAGCCCTACCCTATTTCCCCAAAAATAAGCCCTACCCTGAAAATAAGACCTACAAGGGCTTATTTGGGAGGTAGGACTTATATTGCAGCCATCACCGACAATCACGCTATTTCTTATTTTTGGGGAAACAGGGTAGTATACAAGAAAAAGGACTGCTGCTCCAGGTGTATAAAGAGAAGGCTGATTGGAGTATCTTGCAGAGGGCCAGCCCCAGCCCGCCACCGTGGGAAACTTGGAAAGAAGAAAGAAATGGCTGCACATCCAGAACTTCTGATTGTCTTTTATTTTGTTTCACAAAGATAACACCAAATACACCAAACTGTGGTCATGTAGACGTATTTCGCACATACATCTTGTGCTTAATCATTACTTATTGGTAATGATTAAGCACAAAATGTATGTGTGAAACGCGTCTACATGACCACAGTTTGGTGTCTTTGGTGTTATCTTTGTGAAACAAAATAAAAGGCAATCGGAAGTTCTGGATGTGCAGCCATTTCTTTCTTCTTACCAACAATGGAGAACTGTTCCTTCCACTGACACTGATGATGGGGCATAATTCTTGCCACTGACACCAACAATGGAGAACTGTTCATTCCACTGACACTAATGATGGGGCATAATTGCTTCCACTGAAAACAAAAATGGGACACTATTCCTCCCACTGACAGCAACTATTTCTCCCACTAATATCAAGGATTGGGGACTGTTTACTCCCACTGGGCACAGTCCGGCCCCCCTACAATCTGAAGGTGAGTAAACTGGCCCTTTCTTTCGAAAATTTGGAGACCCGTGGTCTGGGGGCATATATTATACAGAGTTACTTACCTTATTTCTTAGTCCTGACTCCTGCAGCCTTCTTTCTCCATCAGACAGCCATTCCCCATGAAGCCACCGCTCTTTACCAGTCCTGCAGCTGCCCTCTCACTGACGTTATCATGTACAATGCAGGACCATTGGCCCTGCATTGTACACAAGGACACCAAGGACCTGCCCACATACTGAGGCTCGACCAGGAGTGGAGAAGAGCACTGGCTTTCAGGAGAGCAAGGAATAAGAGAAGTATTCCTCTTATTACATTCCCTGGGGAAGCCTTTCTCAACCAGGATTCTTCTTATGCCACGAAAACACGAGCGAATTGTCTGGCGTACTTAGTCCGGCAAACAATCCGGCGGATAGTCTGGCGGACTTTCTACCGAATGGACTTGGCCACACACGGACACACAGGAAGTCAGGCGTTTGCTAGCACGATGATGTACAGTACGTACGACGGGACTAGAAAAAGGAAGTTCAATAGCCAGTTGCCAATAGCTTCCTTTTCGGACTTGCTTCTGAGCATGCGTCATTCTTAGTCCGCCGGACTAGCATACTGACGAACGTATTGTCTTAGAAATACTTTCTAAGTCTGCCGGACTTTACGCTGGAAAAGTCCACTGAAGCCCACACACGATCGAATTGTCCGGTGAAATGCGTTTCGGCGGACTAAGTACGCCGGACAATTTGATCGTGTGTATGCGGCATAAAGATTGCTAGGGGTTCCTTGAACACTGAGAAATTTCTGCCTCTCAGATAAGGAACCATTGACACCAATGATCTTTTTATATATTGGTAAGGTGGCATTCATCCGACTGACCACCAATGTAAGTAGTATTCTCCTCACTGACCACTAATGTTAGGGACATTATGCAAACTGGCCACCAATGTAATGGACATTCTTCATACTGACAACCAATCTAAGCTGAATTCTTACCACTGACCACCAACGTAAGGGACTTTCTTTTCATTCATAAAAATTGTAAGGGCCCTTCTTCCCAATGATCACCAATGTAAGGAACATTCTTCCCAATGATTGCCAATGTAAGGAAAATTCTTCCCAATGATCACTAATGTAAGGAACATTTTTCCCAATGATCACCAATGTAAGGAACATTCTTCCCAATGATCACCAATGTAAGGAACATTCTTCCCAATGATCACTAATGTAAGGAACATTCTTCCCAATGATCACTAATGTAAGGAACATTCTTCCCAATGATCACTAATGTAAGGAACATTCTTCCCAATGATCACTAATGTAAGGAACATTCTTCCCAATGATCACCAATGTAAGGAACATTCTTCCCAATGATCGCCAATGTAAGGAACATTCTTCCCAATGATCACCAATGTAAGGAACATTCTTCCCAATGATCACCAATGTAAGGAACATTCTTCCCAATGATCGCCAATGTAAGGAACATTCTTCCCAATGATCGCCAATGTAAGGAACATTCTTCCCAATGATCACCAATGTAAGGAACATTCTTCCCAATGATCACTAATGTAAGGAACATTCTTCCCAATGATCACCAATGTAAGGAACATTCTTCCCAATGATCGCCAATGTAAGGAACATTCTTCCCAATGATCGCCAATGTAAGGATCATTCTTCCCAATGATCACCAATGTAAGGAACATTCTTCTCAATGATCACCAATGTAAGGAACATTCTTCCCAATGATCACTAATGTAAGGAACATTCTTCCAACTGATCACTAATCTAAGCTGAATTCTTACCACTGACCACCAAGGTAAGGGACATTCTTTTCAGTCATAAAAATTGTAAGGCCGTTCTTTTCAAAGACTACCAATGCAAGGAACATTCTTCCCAATGATCACTAATGTAAGGAACATTCTTCCCAATGATCACTAATGTAAGGAACATTCTTCCCAATGATCACCGATGTAAGGAGATTTCTTCCCACTGATCACCAGACTAATGTACTGTCAGCTGCAGATATAGCAATTATTAGCAGGGGGTCCTCCATTTTAAGAAGGTTGAGAAAGACAGCCCTAGAGTAAAGGAGCATTAGACCTAGGGATGCGTTTTTTGTTCGCTGCTACTATGGGTTTAAGGTGAATGCTGCAAGTTTGAGATACATAAGCTGCTTGTTATGGGGGCATGTGTGCAGGCTCGATCCCGAGCCAGGCTCTGTGCATCCATAGACCCCTAGACACACAAAGCCCCGCCACCACTCCCTCCTCACATGATTTGACTGACAGCAGCAGGAGCCAATAGCTTGCGCTAAAAAGAGGGAGAGAGAGAACTGCTGCAGATGGGTACATCTCTGGATTGAGATTCTCTGCAGTTTCCATGGTGCTGCACATATGATCAGTTACAGTGGCAGCGCGTAATGCAGGTCCCATGGGCGCCACTCCATGTTTTTTTTTTTATTTAAGCAGCTGATTAGAGCCATATACCCTGTACACATGATCGGACTTTCCAACGGAAAATGTGTGATCGGAACGCGTTGTCGGAAAATCTGATCGTGTGCGGGCTCCATCGAACTTTTTCCATCGGAATGTCCGACACACAAAGTTTGAGAGCAGGATCTAAAATGTTCCGACAACAAAATCTGAACATTTAAATTCTGCTCATGTGTAGACAATTCCGACGGACAAAGTGCCACGCATGCTCATAATAAATTACGAGACCAAAGCTATTGGCTACCGGTCCGTTTATCGTACGTGTTTTACGTCACCTTGTTCAGAACGACCGACAACTTTGTGCGACCATGTGTATGCTAGACAAGTTTGGGCCAAAATCAGTCGGAAAAAATCCGACAGATTTTGTCCGCAGAAAGTCCAACCGTGTGTACAGGGCATTAGGCTCTAATAGGCTTCAAAATTGGGTGGGCGCATGGTTGCAGAGCATTGTGCTCGGAGTTCACCCAGGTGTGTTACAAAAGTGAATGAATATTCACTATTCTAACACTGAATCGCCTCTCCACCAATCAGAAAGAGCGGGTCTGATACCCATTTCCGGATTGTCTGAAAGGTCAGGCGATCCTATTGGAGGACACAGGAGACGCTGCCAGATGCCCGCCACAGCCCGATCCCCTGCCTGATGTGCCCACCGATCCCCGATGCCCATGGGTGGGGTAAGTGGACTAGCAGACAACGGGGGATGGGGGGTGTGTGCCCACCCCCCCCCCAAACAAAAAAAATAATGGCCGCCAATGGTAAATAGACCATGCATGTTGCAAAGTGCAGTTGCTCCAGAGCTTAGTAAATGAGGGGAAGCTCTGCTGACTTCCATCATCCAATCGCATGCAAGCAAAAATGCAGTTTTTTTTTTTCCTTGCACGTGATTGGGTAATCTTTGTAAAGTTAAGCTTTATCTCATTCACTGAGCTCTGGAGCCACCGCAATGTTTATTTGCCTTTAAAATCAACCCTCTAATAGGAGATTATTATAGCGCCTACTTTGCGCCCCTTTTGCGCTTCCTTGGCCCCGCCATTCCCGCTCTTCCTGGGACAAATCTGTGATGGGGGGGGAGTACAGATCCCGCTACAATGTATCACTGAAGAAGAACGTTTCCTTCCGGTCTCCATGGAAACCATAAAGCCTGACAGGCGTCCACCTTTTAACCACGCCCCTCTTTCTTTTTAGCCACTCACCGCATGATAGGACGTCCTGCCTTTAGCTTCGCCCCGCCTCGACCAATCCTACTTCGAGTTTTCCAGTCACAGCGCGTGATTGGTGGATGGGCGGGGAAACAGAGGAAGTTAGTCCAATCAGAGTGCTCGTTTTGGTCTCTTTTTTTAACACGTGCAGTCCCGGAAGTAGAATTCGCTCTGCGCTGCATGTGGTGGATGAGGAATCGGTGTGAGTTCTCCTGTGGTGAGATAGTCGGTGTAATGTGTGGAAGGATCGGTGTGTGCAGAACATTCCATAGTCCAGATAGGGGGCAGCTGGGCATCCTGTTTTTTTTCTTGGTGGGGGTTAAAAGTCTGAATTGGCAGAAAGTGTTTATTTTTTTTTTTACTAAACAATCGCTAATGGCCCGTGTACACGATCCGAATATTGTACGGAAACTGTCGTCCCTTGAAGAATCGTACGATTTTTGTATCGTGTGTACACTACTTTCGGTAGCCGATCACGACAGTTCATCCGATATTAATTGATCGGACATGCATGAAAACTTTCCTCCTACGATTCCAGATCGTACGATTTTCGTTTAGTCAGTTGTCTGAAAATACAATACAAATACATTACAACACATGACATCACTTCCGATTTATTTTGTTGTACGAGAATTTTTGTGACATTATTTTCCTACTCAATTTCTACATGTGACTATTAAGCGAAAAAGGTTGTACGATCTGTCGTACAATATTCGGATCATGTGTACGAGCCATTAGCTATTCACACCGTGGCGTTTTCAAAGATCGCCACCATTCTGGCTGCGATTCCAAATCGATGCAAAATGCAGGGCGCACTTGCGATCACTGTTACTTTCAATGACACCCCAATCACAGCGCGATTTTTGTCTCGGCTGTCCTTCCTGATGAATCGCGTTAAAATCGGCCAAACAGAATCACGGGGCGCCTGTCTCCCAAAAGAGGTTCTGCAATCGTGGGAACCCGCATCGCTTGAAGCTTGTCACTCAAAACCAGTTCAGGAGCTACTTTTGAGGGACGTGCTGCATGCGATGTGGGTTGCCACAATTGCAGTGAGATTTATTGCACCAGAACCGCACTGCGATTTTTAGTCACCATTAAAATTAAAGGCATTTCAAATGTGTGCTCTGCTATTTTTACATTCACACCTCGGTGCTTTGAAAATCGCACACAGAATCGTGGCAAATCTGCCGCGATTCAAACCGCCAAGGTTTGATTGCAGCCTAAGACACAATCTGATTGTATAATCTCCATATCTACTGCTGTCAACTATTTAGTACAAGGGCCTCACCCTGATTGGATGGATTGTTTAGCATAGATTTGGATTTATGTTTAAAGTGATTGTAAGGGTTTGTTTAAAAAAAACAAAAAACACACAAACTTGTCATACTTACCTCCACTGTGCAGCTTGTTTTGCACAGAGTGGCCCTGAACCGGGTCTTCTGGGGTCCCTCAGCGGTGGCTCCTCCCCCCATCAGATAACCCCCTAGGAGAAGTGCTCTCCCGGGGGTTACCTTGCAGGCATGCTCCTGAGTCCAGCATTCGGCGTCCTTAGAGGCTGAATGCAGGACTCAGCCCCGCCCCTCGGTACCCACGTCATTGGATTTGATTGACAGCATCGGGAGCCAATGGCTGCACTGCTATTAATCTGTCCAATCAAGAGCAGAGAACCCTGGGCAGAGTGACAGTGCGTCCCCGTGGGTCAAGTTAGGGCTCAGGTAAGTAAAACAGAGGGGTGGCTGAGGGGCCATTCAACCCCTTTAACCTCCATAGCTGTAATCCCGAGTGTGGCTCTAGGTGGATTTTCAGTACCAAAAGCGGTAACCCCGAGCCACACTCAGAATCGCATCGCAGGATCCAGGAAGAGGTTACCTACCTTGTCCCCAGGATCCTGCAATGTCTCCTGTGTGTGTGTGTGTGTGTGTGTGTGTGTGTGTGTGTGTGTGAATGCCATGTCCTCCGCCGGATCTATCACAGTGCCAAGACCGTTCCCTGTGAGCGTTGCCACGCACGGGGACGGAGAACGCCAAATTCAAAAAGTGAAAAACCCACATTACACATACAGTTCACTGTAATCTTACAGATTACATTACTGTATCAAATCATTTCACATCCCTTTTTGTCCCTAGTGCTTTGTCCAGTGCCCTGCATGCAAATATATATACTGTTCTCTCTGCCTGGAAACTTGAGATTGTCCATAGCAACCAAAAAGTGTCCCTTTACGTCAAAGGTGGTTTTAGACCAGCTAGAAAACAGCGATAATAAATTAGAATCACTCGCAGAATTGAGCCATAGTGAACTGTGGGGAAATTTGTCATCAGACACTGAACGTTTTTTTTATTATTATTATTTATAGTTATTATTTTATAATTTATGATTTTGTGTTTCACACGTTATCATACCCGGGATGTCTACTAGACTGTTGTTTGGACAGATTTAAGTGAGTTATTCCTAAGAATTACAGGCCTACAATATAAAACGCCAAATTTCCATGCAAAACAATGCACCGCTTTGAGCATCAGAAATCCGACATAATCTTACCACCAGGGAGGTTAAATCTCCCTTTCCTCTGAAGCCCGATCTCCATTCGGATCACGCTTCAGAGGCTACTGAAAGGCGGTGAGGAAGCCATGTGACACCCCCTCGCTGCTGGCTTTAACCGCACTTTTGCTGATAAATGTGCATTGCATGTGGTTGTGGGGCATTTGTGGCGCTTCCTCATGTGCTAGAGTGTGTAGGGCTCAACTGCCTATTGCTACATGTCGGGTAAACTTAGCCGCGGGCGTGAAGTGAAGCATTGGGACCATGGCATGTAAACACCCCCATCCGCTGCTTATTGCAGCTTAACCACTTAACCGGAAAATTTGCCCCCTTAATAACCAGGCCATTTTTTAAGATACGGCACTTTGCGTCACTTTAACTGACAATTGCGCGGTCGTGCAACGCTGTACCCAAACAAAATTGGCTTCCTTTTTTCCCCATAAATAGAGCTTTCTTTTGGTGGTATTTGATCACCTCTACGGTTTTTATTTTTTAGTTTTTGCTATAATAAATATAAAAAAAAAATAATTCTTCATAAGTCTAGGTCGACATGTATTCTTCTACATATTTTTGGTAAAATTCTAAAACTAATCAATAAGCGTATATTGATTGGTTTGCACAAAAATTATAGCGTCTACAAAATAGGGAATAGATT
Organism: Lithobates pipiens; assembly: GCF_037356315.1. NCBI lineage: Eukaryota > Metazoa > Chordata > Amphibia > Anura > Ranidae > Lithobates > Lithobates pipiens. Next base: position 69,536,833 of record NW_027507785.1, read on the forward strand.
TATAGCATTTTTATTATAATTTTTTTTATTTTTTTTACTACTAATGGCGGTGAGCAGCAATATTTAGCGGGACTGTGACATTGCGGGGGACAGATCAGGCAATTTTGACACTTTTTTTTTGGACCAGTGACATTTATACAGCGATCAGTGCTATAAAAATGCACTGATTACTGTATAAATGACACTGGCAGGGAAAGGGTTAAATGTGTTTCCTGGGAGGTGTTTCTAACTGTTGGGGGAGTGTACTGTCTGGAGGAGGAGAGAGCTCGCTGTTCCTGATCACTAGGAACAGCAGATATATCTCTCTACTCCCCTGTCAGAACAGGGATCTGTTTTGTTTACATTGACAGATCCCCGTTCTTGCTCTCTGTGACGCGATCGCAGGTGGCCAGTGAACATCACGGCCATGCGCATCAGCTCCCCCACCATGCAGCAGGCGCACGCGCCTGCTATAGCTCTTTAAGGGTAAGTTCACCTTTACAGAAAACTCTGTAAGGTGAACTTACAGGTCCCGCTGACCTGGACCTTGGCAATCTCCAGTTCTAAGTCCCGGTATATCATCCCCTGAGCTGAATGTCCAAAACATCCCACGCCAGGGGGATGTCTTGGAGCATTCTAATTGGTCGGCGCCACCCATGTGATGCCGCTGACCAATCAGCAGCCGCATAGCCGTCCTGACAGCTATAGAGAAGACGCGAGGATGGAGAGAGGATTTCTAAGTCCCGGGCTTCTGACGCGGATATACCGGAGATTACGGCCGTTCAGATCAGCGGGACAGGGAGGGGGACCTGTGTAAGTTCACCTTCAGATTTTTTTGTAAAGGTGAACTTACATGTTAAAGGGGCCAATGTAGACCTACGGCAGTTTGCGGGAACAAGCCGACCTCCAGCAGTATAATGACGGCGGCTGGTCGGCAGGTAGTTAAAGAGGAGCTCCAGGCTCCCCGAAAAGATTAAAAGTCAGTAACTACAAATACTGTAACTGCTGACTTTTAATATAAGGAAACGTACCTGTCCAGGGATCCCCCAATGTCGGCACCCCAGCCGATTCATCCACCTGTTTCGGGTGTATGCGCCGGCATCTCAAGTAAGGGAAACCGGCACTGAAACCCTGTGGTGTCACAGCCAATTTCCTATTGCGCAAGTCGCCCTGCACCTTGTGAATGGTTTTTAGTATGACAATTTCTTGCTACGGGTAACAATCCTATTCCATTCATTGTTTTACCTGTATTACCTGCCCTGTCTGTGCCATGGCATTACAGTAAGTGATTCCCATGAGACATCTAGGTTGTTGTACAGGTCCCGGCCATTTCTATACTTTTACTCACATTTCCTTTGCTGGTCACTAATATATTCCATTTTTTTCTAGGGTAACAATATGATCACACCGGCTTTTGACATCAGCCAGGATGCAGACTTCCTCACTATCACCATTAAAGTTCCCTATGCCAGGGTGTCGGAGTTTGATATCTACATTGACGAAGATGACTTCAAATTCTATGCCAAGCCATACTTTCTCAGGTAGCATTAGTGCTTTTAACTCTTTCGCTGCCAGATTTTGCATTTTATTTATTTTTTTTTTTTTTACATACTTTCTCAAAAAATAATTTTAGGCCTGAAGATTGCATAAAACCCCCAAAACATTATATAGTTTCTGAAAGCAGACACCCTAGAGAATAAAATAATGGTAGTTCCTACTTCATGTCACATATTACCGCAAAGGTAAAAAATACACTAAAGTTAAAGTGATTGTAAACGATCACCTTGTAAAACCCATTCCTTATAAAATTTGAAATGCAAGGCAAAACATTTTTGTATAGATAAAAAAAAAAAACATTATAAATGCCTTTTTTTTATTTTTTTTTATTTTTTTCAAAGTGATTTAATTCCCTTTGTTCTCAGCTGCATAAGAGCTAAGGGGAGGAGAAGCAGCAGCACACTGAGATTCCCATTGAATGGCTGTGTAGTGGAGGTGTGTCAGGAAAAGTCTGATCATTGGAGGAGAGTACATTGAGTTCCCAGCATAGCTAGAGAACTGACCATGGTGTGCTCTTCTGCTTAGTGTAGTCAGTTTTTAATAGAAAAGCAGAGGGACTGGCAGAAACACCAGGGATTTCACACAAAAGAAGCAGTACAAAGAGGACAGGAGACTTTCTAATACAAGTACATGGTACAGCGGGCACATGTCAGGAACTTGAAGTGTTGGGGTAACAAATTTATTTAATTATAGGGCACACAAACACAACAAATTACCCAATATTTTGATAAAATATAAAAGGCAAGGTTGCACCACGTAAATAGATACCCAACATGCCAACCCTTAGATTTGAATGCGCTAGTGAAATGACGACAAACTTTAGTACTCTATATTTTCCATAGGTGACATTTTAAAAGCCCCCTATAGGTCATCAGGGGAGGTTTGGTGCTAGAAATATTGATCTCACTCTGGAACGTCTGGCGATATGTAATATGTGTATCGCAGTAGTCTTTTTAATACATAGGCACCCCCGACGCCTGCGTTTATATATGTGCATATATGTGAGGGTGGGGAGGCCTCAAATATTTGGGGGGGGGGATTTTATGTGCTTGGTTGTAATTTTAATGTTTTAAAACATTGAAAAAACATTGTTCTCTGCTAAATGTAATGTGATGCAGATGGCATTGCAATGCATTTTTTTTTTCCAGGCCATGCTGGCCGGAGACACTGAGAGGTGGACCTGGAAGTGTCGTCAAACATTTCGCTTTCTGATTTGGCAACAAGAAGAGGAGGAAAGTGGACTTGTGTCCTCTCTGCTCCTTCCCTTCTACCCAGCGGCACCCGCTATGTCGGCCCTGGGCCTGCAGATGGGCAAGCAGAGCCTGGGATGCATGGCGGGGGGTGGGGGCTGATGTTTCTGCGGGTTTATGGAAGCAATTGGGTGGCACGCAGCTGTCTGAATGCTTCCACCTGACAGGAGTCTTCTTGTCAGATTTACACATAATCCCAATGTGTGTAAAATCCCCCGATGTCTGGTCCGTAGGAACCTGGCAGCGAAAGACTTAAAGCCTTTTTAGAACAAAATATATTAATGTGTCTCATTCAATCCTATATCCCCAAATGATAAAAAGTTTTTTTTCCTCTTTTGTATGGGCAAAGCCGTGCAAAGAATGCAGTTATATTTCCCGAACTGCATACAGCTGTTAAAGGCTATTTGGCCATCATCAATGCAGTGTATGGAAACCATGGCTTCAATGGAGGGGGGTTGGGCCCAGTAGAGACTGCACAACCATAACCTATAATAATGTATCTGCTTATCAGGTAAAAAAAATAAATCTATCTCTCATTAATAAATATATGTATTGCTATGTAGAAAAATTAAATATATAAAGGTGACTAGGTGCATATCTAATCACCCCTCTTGCTTGTAGTATCTGTTCTTATCAATGTCCAGTAGGGGCGCTCCACCGTCCATCCAGTCTTTATGAATAGTATGGCTGTTTGTTTAGCTCTCCTGCTGGTATGAAGGAGGCCCTAAGGGTTTGCCCTGGAGAAAGAAAAACTGGGGTGCTCACTGGGTTGGGGCATGGGAGTAATTCCCCAGTTGATGGCCCCCGAAGAGCCCAGTGCCTCCTGATTCTACATTTCTACCTTTTCTGGTCATGGGCAAGGAAAGCAGAGAGCCCTGGTGTCAAATGCCCCCCCCCCATGACTGGTGTCCTGGGGGTGCTCCTAGTAACAATATGGCTTTGGGACCCCACTGTGAGAATGAGTTCTAGGCCATGACACCCTTGCATTTTTTCAGCACTATGCCTCAAAGGGTAGATCTTTTGTGTGAGACCAGGGCAGTTTTTGTTAACAGGCCTTAAGGCCTAGCCAACGCACCTGCAATGGAAGTTTTTCATGTTGAATATTTATTGCTCTCCATGAGTGTGTTACTGCACTTATTTTTTGTGCTTTCTTTTTCACTCTGGATGGACGTTTGTGGGTCCTCGGGCCAAACCTTAATTCTAGGGGCAGAATGTATCAGATTCCGTCCCCCTTGAGTAGGGTAGACGTCCCGCCTTGGTGATTCTCACTTCTGGAGAGCTCCTCACCTAGTGCTGAATGGTCAGCTTTGACTGATCATGAGGAGAGGGGTTCGCCAGACTAGGTGGCTGAGTACACCTTACCCCTGCAGCCGGGGGAGCGTCGGGGAGGGGTCCCACTTCTTCTGGAGGTGGACTAGAGACACTCCCTAAGTGCACTTTTTTTTTCCTTTGCGATGCATACTAGCCCATGATGACATTGCCTTGCAGGTGATTTCTTGTTTGTTGACAGGCCTTAGTTCTGTCAGTGTTCATTCAGGCTACATGCTTTATAATGAAATCTGAGACTCCCATTCCCTGAGGGCACATTTTTTTTTCTCTAGGGAGTCCCAGCTCTCCTCTTGAAAAGTATATACAAACACTAACACTGTCTAAAGCCTAGTACACACGAGCGGAATGTCGGATGACATCAGCCAGTTCAATAAAAATCGTCCGACATTTGGTCCGTGTGTATGGCAAACAGTCCGACAGAAGCAGGCTGTTTGGCCATCAGATGAGCATACAGGAAAACCAGCAGCCGAATGGCTGCTGATCAGCGCTCTCAGCCAATGGCTGAGAGTGCTGACTTGAGTGGTCTTGCTTGGACGTCCCTCTGTCAGAACACAACAGCTCATCTGGGGAGATAGCTGTACTAACGTTGGATTGTTAGTACAGCGGCTCCGAACTTAGCTGTCAGGTATTTTGTGTTCAACCTAGTGGGCTGAATGAAAAAAAAATTCTAAAAGTCTAAGGCAGGCCCTACAATATGCAATTTTCTTTCCTGCCCTAATGGATGTCGGGAAAGAAAATTGGTGGATTCCCTCCCACTGTGCTGTTTTCTGCCTGCAGAATACAGTGATTACTGCTGGCTACTATAACCGCAGGAAGTGATCAGACAAAAAAAAAACCCTACAGGCTGGTTGTACTAAAGTCAATCGATGGATCGATTTCAGTACAATCAGCCTGCCCATAGATGAACCAAGATTCGGCTGGTTTCTGCTGAACTGGAGGAATTTAGATCCCTTTATGGCTGGCGTCTAAACTGCCATGCCTTAAATCGCTTTTCAGAGGTGTTTAACAGGTACGTGATGATAGTGTTTCAGCTGCAGAGAGAAGAGAGTGCAGTAAGGGATCTGCATTGGTTACCAGTAGAGCTGCATGATTCTGGGAAAAATGAGAATCACAATTTTTTTTCTTAGAATCAAGATGATGATTCTTCCTACGTAAGATCATCTTTTTACATTATACAAAAAAATTGGGCTAACTTTACTGTTTCATTTTTTTTTTAATTCACTAAAGTGTATTTTTTCCCCCAAAAAAATGCATTTGAAAGACCGCTGTGCAAATATGGTGTGACTTAAAAAAAATAATAAATAAATAAATATATATATATATATATATATATATACATATACATTTTTTTTACTGCCATTTTTGGCCAAGTACATCCTGCAATTTCTGCACCAAAATTTCCATTCGGTGCACCTCTAGATATAATAGAAGTCTGGCTCCTGCAGAAAAGCCACATGTGCACTGTGCTGCACCTGCAGATCATTGTAAAAGCAACCCAAGAAGTGCTAATATGCCCATGTGCATGTGATGTTTAATACACCAACCTTTTTCCTCTTCCAGCTTCTGTTGGCAAGATAGAAAGGAGAGCCCAATATCCAACGAAATACAGAATGCATTTATGATCGTTTTTATTGAAAGTAGCGACAGGTGATTAACCCAATGCGTTTTGAGTCGCAACTTTCAATAAAATGATCATAAATTCACTCTGCATTTCGTTGGATATTGTGCGTTCCTTTTCTACCTATCTTGACAAATGCATGTGGAAACTGCCTGGAGGCCGTACCCAGGGTAGCAGCCCAAGCCCCCAGTAAGGGCTTACCGCCAACCTTCTTTTGAATCTGGCAAAAAACATTAGAAGAGAACTCATTCGATCCGCCCCCACCAATGCCCACCCATACACCCACAACTGACTGAGTCAGTCCAGCAGTCTCCAACCCTAAATGAAGCCTCTGCTGGCATCACTCTCCTGTCTGCTAGAAAGATCCCAGGTGAGGTGCACTTGGTATCACTCCTACTGGGACAGAAGCTGGCACTACAGAGGAAGAATCGGCTCCTGCTCCCTCCTCAGGCTGGCTGCTTCCTCTGCTGCCGCCGCCGGCTCCATGCACTCTGATGCTCTGGGATAGGGGGTCAGCAACCTGTTGATCGCGATCTGAGCTTGCTGATGCCGGAGCATGGGCATGCGCTTCCTTGGTTTGAGGTCAGGAGCCACATCAGAAGTGTCCTTGGGCCGCCACAGGTTAAGCACCCCTGGCATAGAGCAGAGAGCTGAGTGTAATCTAAAACCTCTGGAGGAATAGACCCACACCCCTCTACAGTGTCCTTGGGAAATATGCACAGCTGAGGCTGTCAATCACCTACTGTGTGCTGAAGGGGGAGTGAGGCTGTCTCCTCCAGATTGGCTGGTGTCGGCATTGACTGTCAGAAGTGACTCATGCAGATAGCAGAGGAAGGAGACTGCAGACATAAATCACGCTATATTTGCTTTGAATAGAGGCAAGTACACACTATAGAAGGGTATGCTTTTGTTCATTTTTCATATCAGAGGTTTACAACCACTTTAAGTCTTAAAATGATTGTGAAGTTTTGTGGGGTTTTTTTCCTATAAAAATAACAAACATGTTATACTTACCTGCTCTGTTGCAGTAGATTTGCACAGAGCGGTCCTGATCCTCCTCTTCTCGGGTCCCTGCTCTGTGCTCCTGGCCCCTCCCTCCTGTTCAGTGCCCCCGCAGCAAGTAGCTTGCTATAGGGGCACCCAAGCCGAGTCACAGCTCCCTGTGTCTATTCCGACACGGTGACCCAACCCGGCCCAGCCCCCTCTCTACCCTCATTGACTAGCTAACCGTGATTGACAGCAGCGGCAGCCAATGGCGCTGCTGCTGTGTCTTAGCCAATCAGGGGGGAGACAGTCATGTACAACGCTGGACAGAGGGGGACCTCAGGTAAGTATTAGGGGGGGCTGCTACACACATAAGGCTTTTTAGCTTAATGCATAGAATAAGAATGAAGAAAAAGATAAAAAACCTTCTGCCTTTACAACTCCTTTAATGAAAGGGGACAGTAGAGACCCTGAAACGCGCTGACTGTTTGTGATTTATTGATTTATTTTTTTGCTGTGACCAATAAAGACTTCTATGTAGCTTCATCTTTCTGCTCAACCTGCTGCTGCAGATGTTATGACATGGGGGAAAAAAATGACGTGTTCCCTCTGTTAATATAATATCACATCTGTGTGCAGATTGACGTTACCTGGCAGGATTGTGGAAGATGGGAGACAGAAAGCCGTATATAATGCTGATGATGGTAAGATCGTGTCACATAAATCATGTTTTCCATTTAAAGTATTCAATTTATCTACTGTTATGTGCGTCTCTGGTCAAGATTTAGTTCTTATCAAGGGCTACAATCAGCTTTGTAATCAATATTCATTAGCTTTTTATAGGATTTTGGTTTCCACTGTGCCCAGTCAAGAATATTTAAAAGAGAAGTATGGGGTTTGGTTTTTTTGTCAAATTCATACTTGCCTAGGTAGATGCAGCAACTGTCCCCCGCCAGCTCTAACACTGAGAACTCAGCGATTGAACGCCGCTGATCGCTCAGTTCTCAGGGCTCCTTGAGTAGATAGCTGGTGACTGTCAGCAGCTCTCTATTCTGTCCCCTATGCTCACTGGAGTGCAGGGCTGTGGAGGGGGCAGGGGCAGCTGGCTTAGGCTCTTAGCGGCTTGCTGAGAGGCTGAGCTGGGTGCCGATGCAGCCATGTTGGCCTATCCCAACTGTAAGGTCGCAATCCTTCCGGAGCCTGGACCGGCTCAGCGACGTCAGCCGACAGCGGTCTTCAGCCCACTGTCTGATGAAAATGAGTCGTAGGAGTGCAGAATGAATTGCACTCCTGTGATCCACAGAAGTACAGCCAAAGAAGCTTGCAAACATTCCATGTAGGCAGTTGTAGATTGACCATCATGGCGTCACACAAAAAGTAAACATTTTTAGGAAAGTATGATGGATACAAAGTTTATGCTTTAAAGTGTTTTGTTTGTTTTTACTTTTTCACAAAAAAAATGAAAAGGTGAACTAACCCCCTCCCCCCCCCTCCACCCCTCCGGTCCCTGCTATACTTACCTCCAAGGGTGATTAGCTGTCACTGCTCATGCAGCTGGTGCAGGGGTCCAGGTATTTGAAAGCCCAGCTTTTCTTCCCCAGAATTTCTCAGATCCATCCTGGAAAACTTAAGCGCTGGTTCACACTGATGCGGTGCACGAAACCACATGTGATTCCGACAGGAATTGTATCACATTCCTGTTCTAATCACATGCAATTATTTGCAGTGCGCCTTGAGCCCATTTATTTTGCATGGCTCAAATCGCACTGATCACTGTATTGGTGTCACTGGTCCCCAAAAAGTGTCCCTTAGTGTCAGATTTGTGCGCCGCAATGTTACAGTCCCGCAAAAAATCACTTATCGCCACCATTACCAGTAAAAACAATAAAAAAAAATTTAAAGTCCATAAATCTATCCAATAGTTTGTAGATGCTATAACTTTTGTGCAGGACAATCAATATACGCTTATTGTTTTTATTTTATTTTTTGTTTTTTTTTAACAAAAGTATGTAGAAGAATACATATTGGCCTAAATTGATGAAGAAATTAAAAATGTATTTATTTATTTTTGGATGTGTTTTATAGCAGAGTAAAAAAATACCGTGCAATTGTCAGTTAACGTAAGGCAGTGCCGTATTGCAAAAAATGCCCTGGTCATTAAGGGGGTGAAAGGTTAACTTGTCCTTTAACAATTAAGGGCATCAGAGGTACAATGCGCGTTTGCAGAACACTTCTGCAAATTGCGCATTTTCTGTGTGCTTTCTTGTGCGTTTCCCGAAAATGCCAGGTGTAAATGGAGCCTAAAAAAAAATTTGGTGATAAATTCAAAAATTTACAATTTTTAATATTTCACATCCCTGGTTTACAGTAACAAATGTAATTAAAATTAAACTCCAAATTTGCAACACATTTTTATTTAATTTGTTTGTATTTTTTTTTTTTTCTTGTATGATGGGTTTGCTGAGAACAGTACAGTGAACAGGACTAGGGCACACAAATTGCTATCCATGCACATGGGGCCTGATGACCTTGCTGATGGCATGTTTGTACTGAACCATCTGCCTCTGGTTCTGCATTGTACTACCTGTATGTACTGTGCCTGTTGGAAGAACTGTTTTGGCCCGCTCCTTCCCATCCTCAAGGGTTCCATTTGTTTCTACGCCTATCCCCTCTTCAAGTTCTGCTTACCAGTATGTTGTATTGTTTCTATTCCAGGGGTTTTCACTGTTCGAGTGCCTAAAGAGAACCCAGGACAGCATTTTGAAGGCCTGAATCTGCTGACTTCACTATTGGCACCAAGAGGAGTCAGAACGGCAAAACCCCTTGTGGAAGAAATAGGTGAGACATTTATTACTTAGGTTTATTTTTATCTATCCACATTTAAAGTGGTTGTAAACCACTGGCCTTTTTTTCGTTTATTTTTTTTTTTTTTTGTGAACCTGCAAGGTAAAGCTATAATGTGCTAGTATGCATCACATACTAGCACATTATGTTAAACCTTAAAACGAAGCCCTCCCGCACCGAGAAGTCAGCGCTGCAGGGGCTCCCATCTTCACCCATCTTCCAAGTTTGCGGACTCCAGCTGTGTGACTGGCCAGAGCCAGAGGGCTTTGAAGTAAAGGGCACAGGTGTCCGTTTCTTCAGAGCGCATGCGCCAGTGATGTCCCTGGCAGCTGCATGTAATGTAAATATCTCCTAAATGGCGCACGTTTAGGAGATGTTTACACTACCTATAGGTAAGCCTTGTTCTAGGCTTATCTATAGGTAAAAGCAAAAGATGGCAGGTTCCTTCCACTTTCAAAGGGTTTCCATGATTTCTTGAGATCTGCTATCTGATTTGAACAAGATAAAAGGAAGAGGGCGCACCAGCCTCGTGCATTATCCCAAGGCAATTTATTAATTAAGACAATTTAGAAACTACTCACAAACATGTGGAGAATTATTGCTTGTAAAAGCCACCTATTTGTGGCAATCAGTCCTGGAACCAACAGTCTCCAGGTAGAAAAGGGGAGGACATCGGTGTCACTGCTGGCTGACGCGTTTCAAAGGAGTACCTTCTTCCTCAGAGCCTTGATGGGCTTTAACGTGGATGGGCTTTACAGCCGTCTGTTCACTTCCAGAGCTCACTAAAGGTACAGTCAGATGCAGCCGCTTTTTAGGTATTTTGACAGCCAGCTGGGTTGGCTGTCAAAATACATTAACCATCAGTGGCAGCCACTCCTAATCCATGTACCCGGCCCCTAATCTACATACAGGGTGTCGGACGCATTGAATTTCAATGGGGTTTTTTTTTTTTTTTTTTGTTTTTTTTGTTTTTAAGCACATGATTAGAGCCTGAGGCTCTAATTGGCTTCAAAAAAGGGTGGGCTTGGGGCCAGTAGTGTATTTAGGTTTTGTGCTGACCTAGGCCTGACCAAACTCGAGCACTCCTTATTTAAATATGACCCACCGTTTCCTGTCAAGGCCACACCCCTTGCTGTTTATAACCCGCCCTGAAATTTTCGAGCGGAGACACTAGTCCCAAGGGCCTGGGGGGGGGGGGGGGCATCAATGTATTCTCTTAATTTGCATAGATTTCCTCTCACTTCCTGTTTGGCTATGGGGCAGGAAGTGAAGGGAAAACTCTGCAATGGGACAGGGATGGTATAAAATTAACAGGGGCTATAACCCTCCCTTATTCTATCCAATATGAAAAAATTAAGTGTTGCCTATAGTTCTACTTTATTCACAAATTTCTGATAATTTTATGGAGAGCACTAAGAAGATATAACCATGCCAATGGTGCAGCAGAAAACATATAGCACAGTGAGGAAGGTTTGTGATCCAGGATGATGTTAAAATATATAGCTGTATATGAAGCTAGACTAATTTTCCTCTCAGGCCAGCCCACAAGACTGGCGCTACACTATTAGTCAGCGGAGGCACTTTCCGTGCTGCCCCCTTGAAAGTACTGCCCTAGGCCTGGGCCAGGATACAGCGTTGCTTGAGGCGCAGTCTTAGGACTCCCAGCCAATTGGGTTTCAGGTACCACTTCCTGTTTGGCCTGGAGGAGAACCAATGCCTGTTCGGCTGGGAGGAGAAGCTCTTCCATCAGCAAGCTGGAGCGAGAAGCAGCAGGTGGAGGGACAGCAACAGCCTCTTTAAGCTTCCAGGAGCCCTACTCCGACCCAGCACCACTTTATCATCGGCCTCCTAAGGTTAGGCTTTTGGTCACCACCTTTCTGTCTGTCCCGCGAGGGGAAGGGGGGGGCAACGCCCCCCCAAAATATTGATCAGGAGGGAGCGTCCCAGACAGCCAAGGCACTCGTGCAACATCGCTGGATTGACACGGGCTCAGGTAGGTATTAGGGGGGCTGAGGGGGGTTTCTGCTCGCAGAAGAGTTTTTTTTTTTAATCTTAAAGCGGAGTTCCACCCAACAGTGGAACGTCAGCTTTAAGGCCTCCTCCCCGTCTCTTGTTCTGCCCCCCCCCCCCAAAGTCTTTTGGGACACATGACAGGTCCTAGAAGACTTTGGGATCAGTCACAGAGTGCTGTGGTGCTTGTACATGTGCAGTGGGGACCCGGCAGTGAAGCCACAAGCCGCCACAGCTGAGTGCCCATAGTAAAGATGCTGGCACCACTGAGGAAGAACACAGGGAGAACACAGCTGCACTGGGTACACCTCTGGACCCTGGGACAGGTGAGTGTTTGTTTTATAAAAGTCAGCAGGTACAGTGTTTGTAGCTGCTGACTTTTAATAAACATACAAATGACTGGAACTCCGCTTTAATGTATAGATTGCATTAAAAGAGAAGTATGGTATTTTTATTTATTTTTGTCCCATAATCATACTTGCCTAGATGGATGCAGCATTGGTTCAATGCTGTATTTGTCCCCCGCCGCCTCTTCCCTGATAACCAAGCGATCGAACACCGGCGATGGCTCGGTTCTCTCACCTCCCGGAGCAGAGAGCTGCTCTTTGTCAGTCAGCAGCTCTCCTGCTCTGCTCCTCCACGCTCATTGGAGCGCTGAGCTGTGGAGGGGTGGCTCGCTGAGACGGCTATTAGTCCAGGAACCTGGCGGATCCAGACTTCTGAAGTCGGGGCGACGCGGTGCCTGGACTGATTTCAGTGACGTCAGCAGAGAGCGGACTTCAGACTGCTCTTTGCTGAAAACGGGTCACAGGCGTGCAACACAAAATGTGCCGAGGCTGGACTTCTCCTTTTTACGATTAAAAAAACCTTCTCCCTTTACAACCACTTTAATTGTTCATGAGCTTAAAGCTGGATACACACTATACAATTTTTGTTGTTCAATTTCCTTTTAGATTTACCTTTAACTGTAGTGCAAGGGCTGGCCTGATTATATACATACACATTAAAAATGGCTGCTGGTCGAGGATAAACGCCTTCAGTCTCTTAGGAGTACCTGGCCTGATCAGCCATCGGAGGCGCTGGGTGGATTAAAGGCCCTGGCAGGGTATTGGCCACAAGCTCCAAGACCCATTTCACACTGGGGCTCTTTGCAGGCGCTACAGCACTAAAAATAGCGCCTGCAAAGTGCCCTGAAACAGTCGCTGCTGTGTCTCCAGTGTGAAATCCCCGAGGGCTTTCACACTGGAGCGGTGCACTAGCAGGACGGTAAAAAAAGTCCTGCTAACAGCATCTTTGGATCGGTGAAGGATTGGTGTATACACCGCTCCTTCACCGCTCCTGCCCATTGAAATCAATGGGGCAGTGTGGCTGTATCGCCAGCTTTACGGTGGTTTTACCCTTTCTCGGCCGCTAGCAGGGGGGTAAAACCACCCAGCTAGTGGCTGAATACTGCCACTAAACCAACGGTAAAGTGGCCCTAAAAATAGTGCTGTTTTACTGCCGAAGCCACTCCTGCCCCAGTGTGAAAGGGGCCTAATGCTTGTGCAGCTAGTAGGCTTGCACTCTTTTTTTATTTTTTGCACTGTTTTTGTCACATTTTATTCACTTGCACTTTTTTGGTTTTCATATGCCAATTTCATCATTTTTTTTTAAAAATTTTTTATCTAGATATATGGTTTGTCAGTGCAGCTCCTTATGTTTATTTATTGTATTTGTGTGTATTTCACTGTGAGTTGCAGCTTTTTGTGGTAGGTTAACAGTGCAGTTTTTTCTTTATATTATTGATATATTATATGGTTTTGGTAGATCTAAAGGAAAGTTTATTTATTTTTTTACAAGAAAATAGTATAAAAGTTGTATAGTGTATAACCAGCTTAATTCTGCTTTAACACGCTGGTTGCTGACGCCCTTTACCCCGTTCTGTTTTTGACACTAGCTTTGTCACTATTGTCCATCTACCTCTTGTACCCTCCCCTTTGTTCTGCCATTTTTTTTCTGTATGCGGTGTCACGCGTCTATATAATCCTCTATAAGCCCAATAAACTATATGTAAAAGATAGCTGAAATCACGCTGCAGTAGGAAACCTCATGTAGGTCAGGCAGAGATGTATATTCATTGCTGTGTGGTTGGCCTTTGTATACAGATTCGCTGTTCTGGAGCAGGCTGAGTGACACATTGTAAGAGATCCAAGCAGCACACAGACCAGTGGGACACGAGTCTCCCAGGGCTAATATCTACTTCCTGATGGTATAAAGCCTGTGAGTGGAAGCGATGACAGTGATTCATGCATTAAATGACCAGGCACGGCTATGGGGCCTCGGAGAGACCCGCTCGCTGTAATTTCCTGCCTGGAGGGCTCTCGTCCTGGTCCCTGAGGGGGAGCCATAACCCACAGGAATAATTCAGGTACTCAGACTACAATCCCACCGCTTGACACATAGCGGGGGTGCAAGAGGCAGAACGGGCAAGGATGCAATAGATCTCTGAGTGTTATTCGAGTGAGTCTTCACTTTATTCCGCTCCAGAAGGTAAAAATAATTCCATAGACGCTTCATGTGAGCTCATACAGTTTGTTCTGATGTATACCTGGATTTAAGAGCTCCTTTGGAGACCATTTATAACCGAGGGCGGATATCGTTATCTGCTGTCTGTTCTACTTGGCACTATTCCACACCACGACCTGCATTTTGTGACTCGTGCTTGAAATGGGGGCATACTATGGCATTCCTCTTAAAGCGGTATTAAACCCAAAAGCAAAAATGTATTATATTGCAGCTTACCAATTCTCACATGTGATGGATGCATTCGTTTTTTTCTTTTTTTAGGCTTTCTTTCATCTATTTTTATCTGGTAATCCAGCCAGCAAGTCTGTTGTTTTTAATAAGCACAAACTCTCTTGCAGATGTATCAGTTTACATGGATGAGACAAACCATTTAACGCTGACGGGTGCTTACAATGATCAGCTTTTATTTGTTCATGTAAAACCTTTATCCCAAAGGGGAAAACAGTTTGCCGTAACTGATCTTACCCACTTACCTACAGGGCACTTTCACCCCCTTCCTCCCTAGGCCAGGTGAATGTAATGGTTATTTTTTTTTTTATCACAAACATGTCCTACTTACTTACCTTCTCTGCGAAAGGGTTTTGCACAGAGCAGCCCCGATCCTCCTCTTCATCACTGGGGTCCCCCCGGCGGTACCCCTGGCTCCTCCTCTCCATTAGGTGCCCCCATGGAGAGCTGCTTTCCATGGGGGCACCCCTGTGGGGACACGCTCACGAGTCCGGCTGCTGCAGCCATTGACACACTAACTCCCGTGTCACTAGATTTGATTGACAGCAGCGGGAGTCATTTAGTCCAACGAGGATCAGAGACAGCAGCTGGAGGTACTGGGCTCATGCTCATCGTTGGAACGATCGGTTCAGGTAAGAAAAAGGGGGGGCTCTGTGGGGGAGGAGGGAGCTGCAGCACAGAAGGGTTTTCACCTTAATGCATAGAATGCATTAAAGCGGAGTTCTGCTTAAAAAAATAAAAATTAAGTCAGCAGCTACAAATACTGCAGCTGCTGACTTTTAATAATCAGACGCTTACTTGTCCCAGGGGCCAGTGATGCGTGGGAACAAAGCCCTGCTCATCTCTCCATCCTCTATGCAGCGCCAGCATTGTAACTGTGAGTGCCCGGCTGTGAAACCCACAGCGCCTTGACTGGCCGGGCAATCGTCTGGGACCTGTGATGTGTCCCAGATGATTGTCGAGAGGGAGGGGGGAGAGGTGATCTCCCTTCCGGTGCCGCCGGGAGGAAGTGGGAGCTGGGAACCCCCCCAAAAAAATGCCATGCCGAATGTGGCATGTCAGGGGGTCACCTCCCTAAAAGCGGAAGTTCCATTCTTGAGTGGAACTCCGCTTTAAGGTGAAAAACGATGAGACTTTACAACTCCTTTCAGCTCTCAGCGCTATCACACTTTGAGTGACAATTGCGCAGTCATGCAACACCGTACCCAAACAAAAATATTTTTTATCATTTTTTTTTAGACAGATAGAGCTTTATTTTGGTGGTATTTAATCACCACTGGGTTTTCAACACACTAACTGAAAAAAAATGTGTTATAGATACACCTTATTATGGGACTGTTTTAAGGCATGAGGATGAGTATTAAAAACCTGTCTCTTTTTGTAAACCTTTTTCAATTGGTAGCCTTTTCTGTTTCTTATATTGTTCATTATTTTTTTTAGGGGCTACCAGTGAGATTCCCGAAGATGACGATGAAGACTTTGATTGGCAGATTGAACAGACTCCCTATGAAGAGTCACCCCCTGATGAGCTTAATCCGCAGTTCAGCTATGGTTTTGGAAATTTGAGAGTCGGAGTCTTCAGACGACTGCAGGTGCTTTTTGTGTATTTCTTGCAGTGATAGTGTCCACTAGTTAATCTTTTCTTAAAATGGTCAAGGATGTAACCCCAGGCTGGACAAGTCTTGATCACATTGGCAGGCAAGGAAAGCAAGACAACAGACAAAAAAATGCCTTCCATGCATTCACACAATTTTCAGAGATGTTGGGGAAAGGTTCTGATGGTGCTTGTGGAAATGTGTTGCGTTAAAGAAAATGTATCACTTTGCCCATTCAGGGTGCCCCCTACCTCTAACTGATACTTACCTTCCCTTTGCTCCCTCACTATTCTGCTGGTCTTCCAGAGCTCTGGTGTCAAGTTTGGGTGGAAGACGGCGCTGGACCGGTGGCACTGGAGGCTGCCTAGTGGCAGGTTTCTATGTGGAGGGTGTAGAGGCAATTGCTTCCAATGGATTGTATCCTAATTGTAGGGGGTAGACTCTGTTGGGGTTTAGGGCTACTCCCTTTCTGATAATGACAATGGGTCCCTTACTACAGGGAACACTCGTGTGATTAGAGAGGTGCACCTGGTGTCCAGAAAATGTCTCGCTTGATGATTTTTATAATTTTCTTTTTGAATATAAATGTTTACAAGTAGAGCCAATGCTTTTTAGGGGAATAGCCTCTCCCTTCTTAGGGCTGTATTTCTTGGAGAATGGTTAGGCTCTAAAACGGTTAAATATATTCGATCAGCGGTTCTGCAGCATGCGGCGTCTTGTGCACCAAAGGAAGCCACTCTCCTGCCTATGTTTCACAACACGCCGGCATGCTGCACAGCATTGATATTTTTATATAACCCTCCCAGAACCTAACCATTCTCCAAGATATACAGCCCTGAAGAAGCAGGGGGCAATGTATTTTCTTTTGTTTATTTATTACAGGTACTTCTAAAGTGCCGTCAATTTAGACATCGCTTTACATATATATTGTACATTCACATCAGTCCCTGCCCTCAAAGAGCTTACATTCTAAGGTCCCTAACTTTCACTTTCATACATACACATACTATGGCCAATTTAGACAGATTAACCTCCCTGCATGTCTTTGGAGTATGGGAGGAAACCGGAGTACCCAGAGGAACATGCAAACTCTAGGCATGTAATGGAGTGGTTGGTATTCAAACCAAGGATATCAATTCTCCTAAAACGCGTTGGCTCCACTTGTATACTCCTTATAATTATTATAAAAATCAAGTGAGATGGTTTTTCTTGACACCGGGCACTTGACTCCAGTCACCCAAGACTGAGTGTAACTTCTGTGTAAGCTTACTATGTGCAGACCTAAAGCACAGTTGAACTTTCAGTTTAGTTTACTCACTAAATACACTGCTTTGAAAAAGTATTCACACCCCTTGATATTTTTAACATATTGTTATGTTACAATTAAAAACGTAAATGTATTTTATTGGGATTTTATGTGATAGACCAACACAAAGTGGCACGTAATTGTAAAGTGGAAGGAAAATGATAAATGGTTTGTAAACCTTTTTACAAATAAATATCTGAAAAGTGTGGCATATATTTGTATTCAGTCCCCTTTTACTCTGATACCCCTAACTAAAATCTAGTGGAACCAGTTGCATTCAGAAGTCACCTAATTAGTAAATTGAATGTCAGTATAAATACAGCTGGTCTGTGAAGCCCTCCGAGGTTTGTTAGAAAACCTTTGTGAACAAAAACAGCATCACGAAAGGCCAAGGAACACACCAGACGGGTCAGGGATAAAAGTTGTGGAGAAGTTTTTAAAGCAGGTTTAGGGTTTAAAAAAACAATATCCCAAGCTTTGAACATCTCACAGAGCACTGTTCAATCCATCATATGAAAATGGAAAGAGTATGGCACAACTGCAAGCCTACCGAGACATGGCCGTCCACCTAAACTGATAGGCCGGGCAAGGAGAGCATTAATCCGAGAAACAGCCGAGAGGCCCATGGTAAGTCTGGAGGAGCTGCAGAGATCCACAGCTCGGGTGGGAGAATCTGTCCACAGGACAACTATTAGTCGTGCTCTCCACAAACTTGGTCTTTATGGAAGAGTGGGAAGAAGAAAGACATTGTTGAAGGAAAGCCATAAGAAGTCCCATTTGCAGTTTACAAGAAGCCATGTGGGGCAAACGTGGAAGAAGGCGCTCACTTTGGTGAGACCAAAAGTTAACTTTTTAGCCTAAAAGTTAATCTCTTTGTGTAGTGAAAAACTAACACTGCACATCACCCTGAACACACCATCCCCACCTTGAAACATGGTGGTGGGAGTATCATGATGTGGGGATGCTTTTCTTCAGCAGGGACAGGGAAGCTGGTCAGAGTTGCCGGGAAGATGGATGGAGCCAAATACAGGGCAATCTTACAAGAAAACCTGTTAGTCTGCAAAAGACTTGAGACTGGGGTAGAGGTTCACCTTCCAGCAGGACAATAACCCTAAACATACAGCCAGAGCTACAATGGAATGGTTTAGATCAAAGCATATTCATGTGTTTATAATGGCCCAGTCAAAGTCCAGACCTAAATCCTATTGATAATCTGTGGCAAGACTTTGAAACTGCTGCTCACAGATGCTTTCCATCCAATCTGATAGCGCTTGAGCTATTTTGCAGAGAAGAATGGGCAAAAATGTCCCTCTCTAGATGTACAAAGCTGGTAGAGACATCCCCAAAAGACTTGCAGCTGTAATTGCAGTGAAAGGCTGTTCTACAAAGTATGGACTCAGGGGGGCTGAATACAAATGCATGCTACACTTTTCACATATTTACTTTCAAAAGTTTTTTTATTTATGGTATAGCAAAATATTAACAATAATAAAGAGGCATCACAGTGCCATGTAGGAAATTACAAAGAACCAATGTGCAACTGCAGAGACTGAACCGCCAGGGCAATGGACAATCATTTTGTGTGTTATCCTATTATGAAAAACACACCACTAAAAAAAGACTTGTTAACTAGTAAAGTAGCGTAACCATAACTTATAACAACAAATAAGCTGGTCTGAAGAGGTATCGTCTTAGGAATATTATTGTATGGGGAAGGGCTCAACAGATAACCAAAGTTGCACCGAAATAAAACTACTGACACTTGCAGGCCCAATTCACATGATAAGGCAGGAAAAACAAACAAACAAACGAACAAATAAAACCCCCACAAAGAATAAAAGAAAAGAGAGAGAAGAAAGAGGTCATACTGGAAGTGAGAACCCAGAGACAAAAGGAAGATCTAAATTAAGGAAGGGGACAAGGCAGGGGAGGAGGAGCCTGGGGACCTTACCACATTGGCGATCTGAGAGAGGGGAACGTGGCAATACATTGCCCATGGTTCCCAGGTGCGTTCAAAGAGAGTCGGACGGTCATTGACAATATTTGCATATTTTTAATGAATCATTATCCACTAAATTTTATGTTTTCAACCTTCTAAATGACACTGAGGGTGTCTTCCATGCTCCTGCTATAACAATGTTAGCTAATAAAACAAAGAATACCAGGTGCTTTAAAGGATGAGGCCACCCAGGTGGGAGCTCATTAAGCAACGCTAATCTGGGTTGTTGGTCAATGGACAACTCAGTCAGCTTTCGGAGCAATAAAAATACCCTGTTCCAGAAATCCCTGAGTTGAGTGCACTACCGCCGTATGTGCAACATAGAACCCCTCAGTTTCCAATTTCGGAAACTTTCTGCGGAAGTAATGGTATACATCCTGGCTAGGCAAGTGGGGACCAAATACCACCTGGTCAGGACTTTAGGTCTAGCTTCTATTAATGAAAAATTCAGGACACCCTTTTAGGAGATCTGAAGTCTACGTGACCAGAAGTCCAGATCAACTTCAACATTAAAGCGGGGTTCCACCCTAAAGTGGAACTTCCGCTCATCGGAACCCTCCCCCCCCCCCCTCAGGTGTCTCAGTTGCCACCTTTCAGGGGGAGGGGGATGCAGATACCTGTCTAAGACAGGTATTTGCACCCACTTCCGGGCATAGACTCCCACGGGAGTCTATGCCTCTTCCTGTCCTGCCGCGCTGTCTGCTGGGACACACACGGGTCCCAGAGACAGTGCGGACCATTCCTATTGAGCTGCGCGACTCGCACATGCGCAGTAGGGAATGGGGAAGTGAAGCCGCAATGCTTCACTTACTGATTCCCTCACCTAGAATGGCGGCAGCAGCCGAGACCCGAGCAATCGATTGGCCTCGGCTGCTGACATCGCTGGATCCTGGGACAGGTGAGTGTCCATTTATTAAAAGTCAGCAGCTGTAGTATTTGTAGCTGCTGGCTTTTAATAATTTTTTTTTTTTTTACAGTGAAATCCCTCTTTAAAGTTCCTCTCCCAAGCTAGCATGTATGGCTGTTTCTGGACCAGGGTGAGCAGCGACTCGTACACCATGGAAATAACACCTCTTGTACTCTGGTCTGTGGAACGCCATTATTTATAAGCTGTCATTGTGGGGGGGTCTACAGAAGGACAAATAGAGTGCAAAAAAATTAGATATTTGGAAAAAACTGAGCTTCTCCGAAAGGGGCAACTCTAAGACTGAAAGGGCAATGAGTTAAGGTGAAAGGTCCGCGGTGTGTGGAAAAAGTGACTGATGCGGTATAGACCTTTTTATCTGTTCACCATTTTTAAATGCCCTTATATCCATACCCAGAGGAAAATCAGGGTTATAAAATATGTGCCAAAGGAGTGTATGTGGAAATCGGCAAAGGATTGAGCCTGAGGTGGTCCCAAATGGCCAGAGAATGGCATAGTGTGGAGGACTGAATTAAAGGCCTATTCCTAACAGGGCGCCATAGCAAGCAATCAATTGTCTAGAATGAGACGGCCTGCCGCTCCAACTGTACCCAGTCCGACCTCTCGTGGCAAGAATAAGCAATAGACAATTGCATCAATTGTGCCACCTTGTAATACATATAGAAGTCAGGGACACCCAAACCCCCTTTAGATCCAGGCGCACACAAGGTAGTGCAAGTTAGTCTAGGACCCTGGGACCCCCAGATAAATTTCAACACTTTAGTTTGGAAGAGCAAAAGATCTGTTCTGGAGACAGAAACTGGTAACGACCAGAACAAGTATAGGAGTTTAGGTAAAAGAGTCATGTTGACCGCATTGATCCTACCCAGCCACCACTTTTCACATATTTTATTTGTAAAAAATGTGGAAAACCATTTATCATTTTCCTTCCACTTCACAATTATGTGTTGGTCTATCATATAAAATTCCAGTAAAATGCATTTATGTTTTTAGTTGTAACATGAGAAAATGTGTAAATTTTCAAGGGGTATGAATACTTTTTCAATGCACTGTACATTGTCATTGCTTACCTTTCTTTAGCTTTTAGGAGGCTGGAGTGTATTTAGGGCAGTTAAACTGAAAGTGGTTCTAAAGGCAGAAGGTTTTTTATCCTAATATACCTGAGCCCACCTCCATCCATCTCGATCCAGTGATGTTGCGTAAGAGGCTCGACTGTCGTAGACTCTCCCTCCTCATTGGCTGAGACAGCAGCAGGCACCATTGGCTCCTTTTGCCATCAAAGTCATTGAGCCAGTGAGGAGAGAGAGGAGGCTGGGCCATGGTTCCGTGTCTAAATGGACACACAGGGCTGCAGCTTGGGTGCCCCCATAACAAGCTGCTTGCTGTGAGGGCACTCGGCAGGAGAGCGGGACCTGAGAAGAGGAGGATCTGGGCAAAACCATTACACAGAGAAGGTAACTATGACACATTTTTTATTTTTAAATGGGGAAAAAAATTAGACTTATAGGGGTTGTAAAGGTTCAGGGTTTAAAAAAAAAAAAAACAAGCATACCTCTGCTGTGCAGTTGGTTTTGCATAGAGTAGTCCAGATCCTCCTCTTCTGGGGCCCCTCAACAGGGCTCCAGGTTACTCCTCTTCTTCTCGAGTGCCCCGTCGGAGAAGCACTCTTCTTTGGGACACCCGTGCGGGCGTGCTCCCGTGTCCTGCTTCATGCGTCCTGCTTCATGCGTCTATTGACACAGAAAGCAAGACTTGGCCACACCCCTTAGCGCACGCATCATCAGATTTGATTGACAGCAGCGGGAGCCAATGGCTGCTGGGGGGGTGGGGGGGGGGTGCTGAGTGACAGAAGGTTTTTAGGTTTTTCACCTTAATGTATAGAATGAAAAACCATGAGGGTTTACAACCCCTTTTTAATATCTCTTGAAAGTTCAGCTGCACTTGAATGACTTTCTGCAACATTTTAGGCCTGCTCAGTGAGTTCCTACGCTGTTCTTTAGTCCACTCACAAGGCATTCAGCATTAATAGCCATAAAGACTGAAGCCGTCAGCACCAACAATCCAAATAAAATGGTTTGATCAAAGTGAAAAGGGCACCACAGAGCCCCTGGTGGTCAGATTACAGCAGAACAGGCTTACAAACTGCTCTCTCATTATGATTTCCCCATTGCACTTCTACAGATAGTCATTTGCTTTCTTTTCGGTCCATTTTTTATTTTTTTTTCCCCATCTCCTGAGGGATTACACTGGTACAATATCAGATGCAATTTAAAAGACAAATTATCCAAAATCTTCTCAATCCTCTTAAGTTAATGGCAGAATACTTGTACTTTATTATATGATGTTCATTGACGATCTGACACTTGTGAAATATTTTATTCATCAATCAGTTGCATGAAGGTGATGCCATTATGCTAAAATAGTTTTGTTTGTCAAAGCTGGGTTGGGTATATTTAAAGCCACCCTCCATAAAAGCACTGGGTGTGGGGGTTGGTGGTGTGTTAGTTTTCTCTCCAGTATTTTATTTTGCAAAGCTTTTGGAACTGGAGTAATGAGCACTGTCCATAAACTTTGCGCTGTCCTTGTCTGTTAAGGATACTGCCTAGGACTCCCCGCTAATCTGGCAGGAGTAGTGATGGTGCTCTTTCACTAGCCTGTCCCGTCCCTTCTGCCCCCCCCCCCCCCCCCCATCTTGGCACACTACAAATCCCATAGTCCATCTCAGGAGTGAGCAAGAGAGGGTACGTTCCTACATATAGTGGGACTAAGGAGAACAAAGGTAGCCACCCTCTAACAGGAAGCTGGATCATTCCTGTTAGAGGGTATTTGGAGATTGGAGGAGAGGTGAAAAAAAAAAGAAGATATTTGGAGGAGGCCGAGAACAAAAGAAGGTAACTTTTTGAGTTACTATATACTACCTAAAGTAGAATTTTCTTTAAACCACTTACGGACCGCCCGCTGTCATTGTACGGCGGCTGTTTTAAGAGGAATACTGTTGTTATGGCAGCAGATAGTATCTTCAGTGGGCGGTCCACTTTCAGATAAAAGTGGTCTCTGTGGCGGAATCGCCACAAGATTACTTTTATCGGAGGAGGGAGAGGGGCCTCCCTCCCGCCGTGCTTTGGTGATCTCCGCCACTTACCGGACTCGCCCGCATCCTCTCCCCTGGATGCCTTGCTGCAGAGTGAGGGGAAGATGGCCCCCACTCAGCTCCATAGCATTAACTGGCAGAAGCGAGAGAATTTTTTTATTTTATTTATTAAATTTACTTTTTCTTTTTTTATTATTGCATTTTAGTGTAAAAACTTATATTTAAGAGGTCCTGTCCCTGTATTACAAGGGATGTTTTTATTATTATTATTTAAGGTACTTATATGGCACCGTCAATTTACGCATTTATATACATTGTACATTCACATCGGTCCCTACTCTCAAGGAGCTTACAATCTAAGGTTCCTAACTCATATTCGTATGCTAGGGCCAATTTAGACAGACCAGCATGTCTTTGGAGTATGGGAGGAAACCCACGCAGGCGCAGGGAGAACATGCAAACTCCAGGCAGGTAGTGTCACGGTTGGGATTCGAACCAGCGACCCTTTTTACTTCTAGGAGAGAGTGCTAACCACTACACCACTGTGCCGCCCGAAACATTCCTTCCAACTCAAAACTGGTAACCTGTAGACATTTTTAAACGTCGCCTATGGAGATTTGTAAGGGTAAAGGGCCATTCCACAAGCGGGCGCAATTTTGAAGCGTGACATGTTGGGTATCAATTTACTCAGGATAACATTATCTTTCACAATGTAAAAAAATTGGGCTAACTTTGCTGTTGTCTTATTTTTTAATTCAAAGTGTATTTTTTCCAAAAAAAAGTGCGCTCATAAAGACCGCTGCACAAATACGGTGTGATGGAAAGTATTGCAACGACCGCCATTTTATTCTCTAGGGCAGGGATCTCCAAACTATGGCCCTCCAGCTGTTGCAGATCTACACGTCTCATGAGACGTTGAAAAAAACTCTGACATTCACGGACATGACTAGGCATGATGGGAATTGTAGTTCCTGAACAACTGGAGGGTTATAGATTAGAGACCCCTGCTCTAGGGTGTTAGAACCCCCAAACATTTTATATATATTTTTTAAAATTATAAGTAATTTTCTAGCAAAAAAAATTATTTTAACTTGTAAACACCAAGTCTGAAAAATAGGCCCGGCCCTCAAGCGGTTAATCCAGAGTTTAGTGTCACTTTAAGAGGCACATTGTTTATTGGGTGATGTTTGGGGTAGCGCACCTACATCCGGTTTTGTCTGTATGATCTGCATATGGTTCTCATTTTAACGTTCACAATGCCTTTCCTATTATTGTCCAGGCTCGTGCGATCGCTTTGTGTATTCACCTCTTCCAGCCCTTTGTGTTCCCACCTGTGTCACATTCTGCCCTGTGCTCTTTCAGGAAGAACTGAATGATGTTATTGACTTAAGAAACCCTGACGTCACCCCGGCCGCTGAACGCACACGCAGGCGCCTGGAAGCTGAAAAGGCCAAGTTTGACCCCGATCATTACCTGTAAGTGCCTTTTAATGTCTGTGAGACAGCCAGTTCCCCAGTAGGATTGACATCACTTTATGTCTGCCTCTGGATTTCTGCCTTTCAAAGCTCCCGCCGCCGTTCCACTTTGCTGCTTTTTTTTTTTTTTCTTTTCTTTTTTTTTTATCTATTTGGATGTTAGGATTTTCTCTGGCGGCTGAAGTGAACGCTGATTCCATATCGCAGGCAGGAGCAGGAAAAAAAAAAAACCTTGTATCAAACAACAAAATCTTGTATCATTGTACATTTTTCCAATCCACATCTCATAACCGAAACATAATTTATAAAACCTTCTCCTCATCTCTTCCTTATTCATTATTTTCTCTATCTCTATTTCCTGGGCTCTCTTTTTTTATTTTTTTATTTTTTTTCCCCTTCTCTCTCTCTTGTTCTCGCTCTTCTCCC
Source organism: Lithobates pipiens (assembly GCF_037356315.1). NCBI lineage: Eukaryota > Metazoa > Chordata > Amphibia > Anura > Ranidae > Lithobates > Lithobates pipiens. The sequence continues at coordinate 69,562,014 of NW_027507785.1, forward strand.
ATCTCTATCTTTTAAATATATTTCCTAAAGCGGTATTAAACCAAAAAGCAAACATTCAGTATATTGCAGCTTACCAATTCTCCAATGTGATGGCTGCATTTGCTTTCTTTTTTTAGGCTTTTCCTCTTCTATTTTCATCCAGTGATCCAGCCAGTATGTCTGGTTGTTTTCAAAAGAACAGGCTTCCCAGCAGATGTACCATTTAATGAGATGAGGCACGCTCCATTTTAGCACTGGCAGGGGTGATTTACAATGATTACTTTTATTTATGTAAGACCTTTATCCCCCCCCAGACCGACATTGCCACGCTTTAAAGCCCCCCCCCCCCCCCCTGCTTATTATTTTATTATTGGGGACACTCTAATACAAGTGGTGGGTTACTGGCCACATCACCAGGTGTAAATTAAAGGGAAAAAAAGACTAGGAGAAGAAAAGTGATGCAGCCACCACATCTGATTGGTAAGCTGCAATACATTACATTCTTGGTTTTGGGTTTATTACAGCTTCAAAGATGAATTCTGAGCAAATATAAAAGACACAAATCAAGGCAATTCTGTATTCAGCAGAGAGAATCGGATTCCTCCATCCAAACTAGACTGCATGATTGGTGCAATTTCTCCTGCTGGCTCTTGTATTCCGACACTCAGCATCCGAAGCTGTCTGAATACCTGAACAATGGCTGCATCCGATTTTACTTTCATGGCTTTGTTCTCTCTCTGTCATTCTCTTATGTATATTTTTCTCATTTTCCTCAACAAAGACGATGCTGCTAGTTAAGATTATCACGTGCTGGCGACATTCTATCATCCCTATACATGATAGCCAACACCAGTATGGTGTGCAATCATTTATTCCTCACCCCACATCCCTCTTCTCTCTCCTCTCTATTCTTAGGCTGGGTTCACACTAGTGCGAATTGGATGTGGGTTTCGCCGCATCCAGTTTGCATGACAGGAGATTGTGACCAGCTCTCTATCGAGCCGGTTCACACATCTCCATGGCGGCCCCGGAGCGGCTTGCACAGGAGTCTTGTGTGTCTTTGGCTCTGTTTCAGGTCTGAATTCAGTCAAAAATTCAGCCCTGATATGTCCCTAAAACTGAGAACGGGGACGCATCGGACCTCTGCTGGGAGCCGCATCCGGCATCAGTGTGAACCCAGCTTCGCACGTACCCCTCCTGCTTTCCTTGTTCTCTCTTTAAACTCCCATGTCT